>NW_026266246.1:0-2500 GCF_025860055.1 Xyrauchen texanus
ATGAGAATGAAATATGGAGAAAGGTGGGAATGGAATACATGGAGCCAATTTTAGAGAATTTAAATTTTTTATTAAGACATAATTGCATTTTAACAGAAATGAGGTTGTGTAAAATTGGATTAGAAAGAAATGCATGTTGTAAAGTTTGTATGAAAAATGAAGAAGGTCTTCTACATTTGTTTTTTTATTGTGAAAATAATAAAAATATAGTGATTTTATGGAAAAAATGAAAAATATTGCTAAATCTATACTGAAAGAGAAATATGACGAGGATATGACACAGACAAAATGGGAAAAAATGTTTTTATTTGGTATAAATAGTAAAGATTACAATGTGACTGTTTTTAATTTTCTGGTAACAATTGCCAAGCATGCAACATGGCTAAGACGAAACATAGTAAAATGTGAAAAAAGAAAGGTAAATGTATGGAGCCTGTTTAAAAACAAAATGGAAACAACAGTGAAATTATTATGTAAATATTTTTAATGAATGATAAAGAGGATGATTTTATTGAAATTTTTGTAGAAGGAAACCCTATGATAGAATATAAAATGGGTGGTGTAACTTGGTTGTGGGAGAAATATGAATGAAGTTGTGTATGTTTCAATGCTATGTATGTATGTTTAAAAGAAAAATGTATCAATTTGCTTAATGTAAAATGTTTTTAAATGTAATTTATATTTTCTGAAACTAATCAATAAAAAAAAAATAAATAAATAAAAAAAAAAATAAATAAATAAAAAACTCATCTGATCTCGGAAGCCAAACAGGGCTGGGCCTGGTTAGTACTTGGATGGGAGACTTCCTGGGAATACCAGGTGCTGTAAGCTTTTGCTTCTCCTTGTTTGTTTTAACTCATACACTCCCCCCTGGCTCAACTGGGATTTATTTATTTATCCTTGGAAATTGGTTGTTTGATTGATTTTCTTTCATTTAGCTTTCTCTGTGGCAAAGGACAGCCTGCTCATTTATCTTGCCTCCTACAGAAAGCAGTAGAGGGTTTGTTTTTTTTGCTCTTTCTTGACTGCAACATACAGAGTAGGAAAGAACAAACAAAGTGCAGTGCTTCCAAAATGTGGTGGACACATCCGAAAGAAAGCGTCCTGAGGTCATTTTTTAAGTAGAGAAGAGTTTTCTTTGGCCACTGGCTTATTATTACGTGTTAAGCATATAATTGTGCAGCTGAGTATGCCCTCTTTTAGCAAACCACATGGATGCTATGACACAGGTATGCAGAAAAAGGTATTGTGGACGACTCCTGTGAAATTGAATGAATAGAGAGGAGGCACTTACCTTTTCAAAATGAGAAATAAATAAAAATAGACAATGTCTGAGAGGAAAGGGCCTGTTGTCTCTTTTTTAGAGCTGCAGTACAAGACATATTTTAATGATGGGAGAGCAGCATAAGGATGCGTGCAGTGCGCTTTCTTTAAATGGCCTGCTGGTAGCTGTAGCTGTTGCTTACGGCCATACCACCCTGTGCATGCTCATAGTGGTACAGTCCAGGAAGTAACAAAACAACAGGAGAGTGTTTGTTTGGAGAATTTCTTTATATTATACTGCTTTTGTACAGATTTTTTCTTTCTTGAATAGTTACTTTTCTTTTCAGTTGCTTTGCCCCCAACAGCTTTGCTGTTAGGGGGACCATTGTGAGATTTATATTACGGATGGATAGCATGGCTATGAACAAGAAGATTGAACAAACAACGACGAGACAGGAAATGGACACAAACAATGAAGGATTGGAGAGAAGTAAAGACAAAGTTTGGCAAACCGTGAATGACAAAAGAAAGAGAAATGACAACGAGAAAGGACATGGAACAAGCAAAGATACAGGAAGTGAAAAACAGAGAGTGAAATACTGCAAAGAGCTAACAGTGGAGGTGGAGGTGGAAGGTACTGAGAATATTTCCATGATGGAGTTATTGAAGGGAGTGAAGGAGCAATGTGGAGAAGTGATGGGATGCAGAGTGAGAAGCAAAAAGATTTATGAACTCACAATGAAAGACAAAGATGCAAAGAGCAAACTAATGGATGGGGTGAGAATAAAAGGAGCGATGGTGCATGCCAAGGACTTTATTAACAACGAGATGGTGGTGTCTTTCATCAATCTACCGGTGTATCTAGAAGACGAAAAGATATTCAATAAATTGGAGGAGTGGGGAGTAAAACCTCTTTCAACAATCAAATGGCGGGTATGGCCTGGAACAGAGACAGCAGATGGAACAAGATTTCTTAAGGTACGTTTCACTGAGCAAGTTCGTTCACTTCCATATTCAACAAAGTTTGAGACATTGAGGGGCACAGAATATTTTCGTGTGATTCATGATAGACAAGTGCATGTCTGTAGACTCTGTATTAAACCAGGACACATATTCAGAGAGTGCCCTGAGTTTAAATGCTTCAGATGTAATAAGGAGGGACACTATGCAAGAGAGTGTGATGATCGAAGGGGAGAAGAGAGAGTGGAGGAAAGTGCACAAGAAGATAATGGTGAGA
>NW_026266246.1:15000-17500 GCF_025860055.1 Xyrauchen texanus
AGTGATAGTGTTTGTGTGTTTTTGTGCATTTCAACACAGATACACACAACATGATGTTGTGTGTGTGTGTGTGTGTGTGTGTGTGTGCCAACAATGATATTCACAACATGATGCTATTGATATTGTGTGTGTTTGTCAACACTGAAATACACAACATTTTGTTATTGATATGGTGTTTGTGACAACACTGAAATACACAATATGATGTTAGTGATATTGTGTGTGTGTGTGTTTGTGTGCGTCAACACTGAAATACACATAAGGTTAGTGATTTAGTGTGTGTGTGTGTGTGTGTGTGTGTGTGTGTGTGTGTGTGTGTGTGTTTCAACACCGACATGAACAATATGTTATTTATTTTGTGTGTGTGTGTATGTGTGGCAACTTTTAAATGCACAACATGATGTTAGTGTGTGTGTGTGTGTGTGTGTGTCAACAGTGATATACGCAACATGATGTTAGTGTGTGTGTGTGTGTGTGTGTGTCAACACTGATATACGCAACATGATGCTAGTGTTAGTGTGTTTGTGTGTGTGTCAACACTGATATACGCAAGATGATGTTAGTGATAGTGTGTATGTCAATACTGATATACACAACATGATGTTAGTGATAGTGTGTGTGTATGTCTGTTTGTGTGTGTGTGTGTCAACACTGATATCAACAACATGATGTTAGTGATAGTGTGCGTGTGTGGTGTCAACACTGATATACACAACATGGTGTTAGTGATAGTGTGTGTGTGTGTGTGTGTGTGTGTCAACACTGATATCAACAACATGATGTTAGTGATAGTGTGTGTGTGGTGTCAACACTGATATACACAACATGTTGTTAGTGATAGTGTGTGTGTGTGTCAACACTGATATCAACAACATGATTTTTGTGATATTGTGTGTGCGTGTGTGTGTGTGTGTCAACACCGATATAAACAACATTTTAGTGATATTGTGTGTGTGTGTGTGTGTGTGTCAACTTTGATATACACAACATGATGTTAGTGTGTATGTGTCAACACTGATATACACAACATGATGTTAGTGTGTTTGTGTGTGTCAACACTGATATACACAACATGATGTGTGTGTGTGTGTCAACACTGAGAAACACAACATGATGTTAGTGATAGTGTGTGTGTGAGTGTGTGTGTGTGTGTGTGTGTGTGTGTGTGTGTCAACACTGAGAAACACAACATGATGTTAGTGATAGTGTGTGTGTGTGTGTGTGTGTGTGTTTGTCAACACTGAGAAACACAACATGATGTTAGTGATAGTGTGTGTGTGTGTGTGAGAGTGTATGTCAACACTGAGAAACACAACATGATGATAGTGATAGTGTGTGCGTGTTAGTGATAGTGTGTGTGTGTGTGTGTGTGTGCTTGTGTGTGTGTCAGCACTGAAATACACAACATGATGTTTGTGATAGTTTGTGTGTGTGTGTGTGCGTCAACACTGATATACACAACATGATGTTAGTGATAGTGTTTGTGTGTTTTTGTGCATTTCAACACAGATACACACAACATGATGTTGGTGTGTGTGTGTGTGTGTGTGTGTGTGTGCCAACAATGATATTCACAACATGATGCTATTGATATTGTGTGTGTTTGTCAACACTGAAATACACAACATTTTGTTATTGATATGGTGTTTGTGACAACACTGAAATACACAATATGATGTTAGTGATATTGTGTGTGTGTGTGTTTGTGTGCGTCAACACTGAAATACACATAAAGTTAGTGATTTAGTGTGTGTGTGTGTGTGTGTGTGTGTGTGTGTGTGTGTGTGTGTGTGTGTGTGTGTGTGTTTCAACACCGACATGAACAATATGTTATTTATTTTGTGTGTGTGTGTATGTGTGGCAACTTTTAAATGCACAACATGATGTTAGTGTGTGTGTGTGTGTGTGTGTGTGTCAACAGTGATATACGCAACATGATGTTAGTGTGTGTGTGTGTGTGTGTGTGTGTGTCAACACTGATATACGCAACATGATGTTAGTGTGTGTGTGTGTGTGTGTGTGTCAACACTGGAATACACAACATGATGTTTGTGATAGTGTACGTGTGTGCGTGTCAACACCGATATACAAAACATGATGTTTGTGTGTGTGTGTGTGTCAACACTGATATACACAACATGATGCTAGTGATATTGTGTGTGTTTGTCAACACTGATTTACACAACATTTTGTTATTGATATGGTGTGTTTGTGACAACACTGAAACACACAATATGATGTTAGTGTATGTGTGTGTGTGTGTGTGTGTGTGTTTTTGTGTGTGTCAACACTGATATACACAACATAATGCTATTGATATTGTGTGTGTGTGTGTGTGTGTTTGTCAACACTGATTTACACAACATTTTGTTATTGATGTGTTGTGTTTTTGACAACACTAAAATACACAATATGATGTTAGTAATATTGTGTGTGTCAACACTGATATACACAACATAATGTTAGTGATAGTGTGTGTGTGTGTGTCAACACTGAAATA
>NW_026266246.1:22500-30000 GCF_025860055.1 Xyrauchen texanus
TGGGTGTACCGTTGCTTCCTGCCTTAGTCCAGGACACGGAACACTCAACACCCCCTCAACAGGAAGTGTTGAAATTAGTACCCATCTCAGAGAACCTGGCAGCGTGGAAACTTCTGCCAGGTATTTCTATGTGGATTCTAAAGACAGTAGAAAGAGGCTACAGAATTCAATTCACTCGCCGCCCTCCACGTTTCAACGGCGTGGTTCCCACTACCGTAAGACCGGAGCAGGCATGTCTACTGTGGAAAGAACTGCAAAATCTCTTGGCAAAAGGGACATAGAATATGTTCCCCTTCCAGAGAAAGAGTCAGGCTATTACAGCAGATACTTCCTGGTTCCCAAGAAGGGTGGGGGGTTGCGTCCGATTCTAGATCTTCGAGGCTTGAACCGCTCGGTCAGGGTGTTCAAGTTCAAGATGCTAACTGTCAAGTCGGTCGTGTCTCAGATCCAACATCTCGATTGGCTGGTCACGATCGATCTCATGGACGCATAATTCCATATTGGAATTCTGCCACAGCACAGGAAGTTCCTGAGGTTCACTTTCGGGGACAAAGCCTTCCAGTATTGGGTTCTTCCATTCGGCCTAGCCCTATCACCCCGCACAGTCACGAAATGCATGGATGCAGCACTGGCTCATTTGCGACTCCAGGGCATCCGCATTCTGAATTATTTAGACGACTGGCTGATACTAGCACAATCTCAAGAACTGGCAGTTCAGCACAGGGATATCGTCTTGGATCATCTAGGTTCTCTGGGTTTGAGACTCAACGTCCAGAAGAGCGTTCTTGCTCCAACCCAGGAAATTACCTATCTAGGGATTATATGGACTCGTTCACGATGCGGGCACAGTTGTCTCCCGCTCGTGTCAGCTCCATCCAGAACTCCCTGAGCAATCTCAGGCTAGGTCAAAGTTGCACTGTTCATCAGTATCAACGAATACTAGGTCTCATGGCGTCTGCGTCCACGGTGATTCCTTTGGGCCTTCTCCATATGAGACCGTTTCAGCTGTGGCTAAAAGCCAGGGGACTTCATCCAAGGGCCAGTCCCCTAAGGCAAATAAGGGTTACGCGCCGAGCGCTTCGTTCCCTTTCTATGTGGCTCAGACCCCGGTTCCTTACCTTGGGTCCCACTCTCGGTGCATCATGTCGTCGCAGGATGCTAACGACAGACGCCTCCCTGACGGGTTGGGGTGCAATCTTAAGTGGTCGTCCAGCCCAAGGGGAATGGGAGGGTCATCAGCTCGATTGGCACATCAACTGCCTCGAGCTGATGGCGGTATTTCTGGCCCTGAAATACTTCCTCCGACATCTGAGAGGCTGCCATGTCCTTGTGTGGGTGGACAACACAGCAGCAGTCTCCTACATAAACCGTCAAGGAGGTCTACGCTCTCGCCACCTGAATTTGTTGGCACGTCGGATTCTCCTTTGGGCCCAGGGCAAGCTCCTGTCACTCAGGGCAATTTACATCCCTGGACGCCTAAATGTGGGGGCAGATTTGCTGTCCAGACAAAACATACCGAGGGGCAAGTGGAAACTCCACCCCGAGGTAGTACAACAAATTTGGGAGAGATTTTACAGAGCAGAAGTGGACCTCTTCGCCTCTCAAGAGACTGCGCAATGTCCCCTCTACTTCTCTCTGAGTCACCCAGCCCCCCTGACTTCTGACTCTCAAGCTGGTTTTTCTTGTGGCGATTACCTCTCTTAAGAGAATCAGGGATCTACAGGCTCTGTCTGTTTTGCCGGCCTGTTTAGAGTTTGCCCCAGGTATGGCCAAAGCTATCCTGCATCCTCATCCTGACTACCTTCCTAAGGTGCCTTTTTCGACACTACACCCTGTCACTCTGGAAGCCTTCTGCTCTCCGCCGTTTTTAACGCCGGAGCAGGAAAGTCTTCACGGACTCTGCCCAGTCCGTGCCCTTCAAACTTATGTCCACCGCACTAGCCAGTGGCATAAGTCTGGGCAATTGTGGGGCCGCAACAGGGGGGCAGCCGCTACCAAGCAGACTATGTCACATTGGGTGAGGGATGCTATTGCCCTGGCCTATGAGGCGCGCGGTGAAGCTTCGCCAGTAGGTGTCAGGGCTCACTCCACCAGAGGGGTCGCCGCCTCTAAAGCCTTGGCTAGAGGGGTCCCTCTGCAGCAGGTTTGTGATGCGGCAGGCTGGTCCTCTCCGCACACATTCATCAGATTTTATAGTTTGGATGTTCATGCTACTCTGGGCTCTTACGTCCTTGAGTCAACATCCCAAGCTCATGCCTGAACAGGTTTGTGACGTGGCAGGCTGGTCCTCTCCGCGCACATTCTTCAGTTTTTTATGGCAGGCTCGTGCCTGAACACATTCGTGATGCGGCAGGCTGGTCCTTTCCGCACACGTTCATCAATCTTCATGGGTTAGATGTTTCTGCTACTCCGGATTCTTACGTCCTTGAGTCGACATCCCAAACTCATGCCTGAACAAGTTTGTGACGTGGCAGGCTGGTCCTGTCCGGCACATTCTTCAGTTTTTATGACAGGCTCATGCCTGAACAAGTTTGTGATGCGGCAGGCTGGTCCTCTCTGCACACATTCATCAGATGTTATAGTTTGGATGTTCATGCTACTCCGGGCTCCTATGCCCTTGAGTCGACATCTCAGCTCATGCCTGAACAAGTTTGTGATGCGGCAGGCTGGTCCTCTCCGCTCACATTCATCAGTTTTTATGACAAGTTTGTGTTGCGATAGGGTTCTCTTCACACACATTCATCGAACTTTATGGGTTAGATGCTTTGCTACTCCGGACTCTTATGTCCTTGAGTCGACATCTCAGCTCATGCCTGAACAAGTTTGTGATGCGGCAGGCTGGTCCTCTCCGCACACATTCATCAAAATTGAATGGTTTAGATGTTTATGCTACTCCGGGCTCTTATGCCCTTGAGTCGACATCTCAAGCTCATGTCTGAGACCTCTCGCGTTTTTGTGAGTACACTGCACAACCGTAGGGGTCCGGACAGCCCCAAGTGCGGCGGCGTGGGTATTGCGTTCCCCGTAGCGCTTAGCAGCGCAACATCGTAGTGAAACCTTTTGTAAAGGGAATGTCTCGGGTTACATGTGTAATCCTTGTTCCCTGAAAAAGGCGGAACGAGATGTTGCGCTGCTTTGCCGCACTGGGACGTCCCAGGACTGCTCTTCAGAAAAAGGTATCTGGTGACGCCTCTATTTTATAGCCTGGCCACAGGTGCATCTAATGATCTTCACCAGCCAAGGCTATAAATTCAGGTCAATGTTCATTGACGTGTTTCACACAAATTCACAGCTGCTCACAATGCAAGATTGTTCCCCGTAGCGCTTAGCAGCGCAACATCTCGTTCCGCCTTTTTCAGGGAACAAGGGTTACACATGTAACCCGAGACGTTTTTGCACGTCAACACTGATATACACAACATGATGTTAGTGTGTGTGTGTGTGTGCGCGTGTCAACACTGAAATATACAACATGATGTTAGTGATAGTGTGTGTGTGTGTGTGTGTGGTTGTTTGTGTATGCATGTCAACACTGATATACACACCATGATGTTAGTGATAGTGTGTGTGTGTGTTTGTGACAACACTGAAATACACAATATGATTTTAGTGATATTGTGTGTGTGTATTTTTGTGTCAACACTGATATACACAACATGATGCTAGTGATATTGTGTGTGTGTGTGTGTGTGTGTGTGTGTGTTTGTCAACACTGATATACACAACCAGATGGCAGTGTGTGTGCGTGTGTGTGTTTTTGCGCGTCAACACTGAAATACACAACATGATGTTTGTGTGTGCGTGTCAACACTGATGTACACAACATGATGCTAGTGATATTGTGTGTGTTTGTCAACACTGATTTACACAACATTTTGTTATTGATATGGTGTGTTTGTTACAACACTGAAATACACAATATGATGTTAGTGATATTGTGTGTGTGTCAACACTGATATACACAACATGATGTTAGTGTATGTGTGTGTGTGTGTGTGTCAACACTGATATACACAACATGATGTTAGTGTGTGTGTGTGTGTGTCAACACTGATATACACAACATGATGTTAGTGTGTGTGTGTGTTTTTCCGTGTCAACACTGTTATACACAACATGATGTTAGTGTGTGTGTGTGTGTGTGTGTGTGTGTGTGTATGTGTCAACACTGATATACACAACATGATGTTAGTGTGTGTGTGTGTGTGTGTGTGCGTGTCAACACTGAAATACACAACATGATGTTTGTGTGTGTGTGTCAACACTGATGTACACAACATGATGCTTGTGATATTGTGTGTGTTTGTCAACACTGATTTACACAACATTTTGTTATTGATATGGTGTGTTTGTGACAACACTGATATACACAATATGATGTTAGTGTATGTGTGTAGGGTTTCTTGGTTCAGGTTTGGGGAATGTACAATTAATATTAATGATTGTAATCAATGATTAATCATATGGTTTGAACTAGATACCAATACATTCTAAATTGCCCCAAAACAGGGGTTATATAGCCCAAAAGTCTGCTTCAGATATATATAGATAATTAAACACAACGAATTATAATTAATTAGGAATATACATCATATGAAGACAGGCTGTATTAATTTTCAGAACACCTTAATGGAATTAACCCGTACCGCAACCAATCAGTTCGTCCACCGAACCACTTTGCTCGACACTCTTGATCAATTCTCCAGAAGGTTTATTCTTAGTATAAGCTTACTTAATCAAAGCACGTTAACTTACTTTGATAATATCAGCTCGTAGCTTTAGATCGCACATTAAAGAGGCTTTGTTTTATGACCAACAAACACAGACAATCAAGCGTATAATTGGGTTTAATACAAGGAACTAGGATATATCACTACACTTAAAGAAACATAGAACACATTTAACAACAAACATTTAACATAGAACAAACAAAGTAAAACAGGAAGAAGGAAAATAAAGAGATTACAGGGAACTTGTTACAACAGTGAAACCTTAAGAGCCAGCAAGGGAATTACACACTCTAACGCATTTGAATTTAGATGGAATAATACTTGCAAAATGGACCTTTGTGTCGCTGAACAAGACTGCGTGTGTGCGTGAATGTCCTCGTTGCGTCCGTGAGATGGAGGATTTCTCTTGGTGCTTCTCAAGTGTGGATCGCTCGCGGGAAGTTCAAAGCATCTTAGAAGTAATGGTTGAAACTGAGAGAGAGTCCTTTCACCCGGAGGATATCAGAATGCTCCAAAAACGTAGAGTGTTGAGCTTTGTCCGAAGACAAGAAAAAGACTGAGATAAACGCCAAATAAAACAAAAGACATGTCTGACGAGAGTAACACAAAAAGGGAAGAAAAAGAGGGCAAGAGGACAAAAGAGAAGAGGGAAGGGGAAGAAGAGGGATTCCACACCAGATCCTGACTTTTAAGGTAGTTAGGTTCCCTTTGTCTTGTCAAGGCTGGTCATTTGCCTAATTTACAACAGGGTCCTGGATGTGGTTTGAATCACTCAAAAGATGGTAAAACATAGCAGAATACATTTTAATGTAACCTTACATATATATATTCAGCTAGGGCGAGTTGTAAGGTTTAATTTGATACCAAGAAACTTGTATTTGGTACACTTAAAAGTGAATATATACTCTTAGATTCTTTATATAAGCCCTTTATATAAGAGTTTAACTACACAACTAAACAATCTTAACTAGTTTGATATAACAGCAGAAATACCCAAGCATACGGGAATAAAACATATTTCCTTAAAAATAAGCCATTTCTGGGATTTAAAAGAAAGGAACGTGTTTGTCTAAGAAAATCTCACATTCCTTTCTCATCTAAGGAGGGGGGGTGTGGGGAGAGTAACAGTGTGTGGGGGTTTTAGGACCCTTGCAAGAATGTGTGCATTGCATTCAGCATTAATGAGTTCATGATTTTCCGTTCATACTCTACGTGTGTGTGTGTGTGTGTGTGTGTGTGTGTCAACACTGATATACACAACATGATGTTAGTGTGTGTGTGTGTGTTTCCGTGTCAACACTGTTATACACAACATGATGTTAGTGTGTGTGTGTGTGTGTGTGTGTGTGTGTGTGTGTGTGTGCGTGCGTGTCAACACTGAAATACACAACATGATGTGATAGTGTGTGTGTGTGTGTGTGGTTGTTTGTGTGTCTGTCAACACCGATATTCACAACATGATGTTAGTGATAGTGTGTGTGTGTGTGTGTGTGTGTGAGTGTGTGTGTGTGTGTGTGTATGTTTCAACACTGATATCCACAACATGGTGTTAGTGATATTGTGTGTGTGTGTCAACACTGAAATACACAACATGATGTTAGTGATATTGTGTGTGGGTTTGTGTGTGCATGTCAACACTGATATACACAACATGATGTTAGTGATAGTGTGTGTGTGTTTGTGTGCATGTCAACACTGATATACACAACATGGTGTTAGTGATATTGTGTGTGTGTGTCAACACTGAAATACACAACATGATGTTAGTGATATTGTGTGTGTGTTTGTGTGTGCATGTCAACACTGATATCCACAACATGGTGTTAGTGATATTGTGTGTGTGTGTCAACACTGAAATACACAACATGATGTTAGTGATATTGTGTGTGTTTGTGTGTGCATGTCAACACTGATATACACAACATGATGTTAGTGATAGTGTGTGTGTGTTTGTGTGTGCATGTCAACACTGATATACACAACATGATGTTAGTGATATTGTGTGTGTGTGTGTGTGTGTGTGTTAGTGTGTGTCAACACTGATATACACAACATGATGTTAGTGTGTGTGAGTGTGTGTCCACACTGACATACACAACATGATGTTAGTGTGTGTGTGTGTTTGTGTGTGTCAACACTGAAATACACAACATGATGTTTGTGTGTGTGTGTGTGTGTGTACACACTGATATACACAACATGATGCTAGTGATATTGTGTGTGTTTGTCAACACTGATTTACACAACATTTTGTTATTGATATGGTGTGTTTGTGACAACACTGAAATACACAATATGATGTTAGTGATATTGTGTGTGTGTGTGTTTCAACACAGATATACACAACATGATGCTAGTGATGTTGTGTGTATGTGTGTGTGTTTGTCAACACAGATATACACAACATGATGCTAGTGATATTGTGTGTGTGTGTGTGTGTGTGTGTGTGTGTGTGTCAACACTGATTTACACAAATTTTTGTTATTGATATGGTGTGTTTGTGTCAACACTGATATACACAACATGATGTTAGTGTATGTGTGTGTGTGTGTGTGTGTGTGTGTGTGTGTCAACACTGATATACACAACATGATGTTAGTGTGTGTGCGTGTGTGTTTTTGCACGTCAACACTGAAATACACAACATGATGTTAGTAATTTTGTGTGTGTGTGTGTGGTTGTTTGTGTGTGCATGTCAACACTGATATACACAACATGATGCTAGTGATGTTGTGTGTATGTGTGTGTGTTTGTCAACACTGATATACAC
>NW_026266246.1:37500-42834 GCF_025860055.1 Xyrauchen texanus
CCAGTGTTGACACACACACACACTAACATCATGTTGCGTATATCAGTGTTGACACACACACACACACACACACACACACACACACACACACACACACACACACACACACACAATATCACTAACATCATGTTGTCTATATCAGTGTTACGTTTACATTTACATTTATGCATTTGGCAGACGCTTTTATCCAAAGCGACTTACAGAGCACACACACACACACACACTATCACAAACATCATGTTGTGTAAATCAGTGTTGACACACACACACACTAACATTAAGTTGTGTATATCAGTGTTGACACACACAAGCACACACACACACACACACTAACATCATGTTGTGTATTTCAAAGTTGACAGACACACACAAACACACACTATATCTCTAAAATGTTGTTAATATCGGTGTTGACACACACAAACACACGCACACTATCACTAACCTCATGTTGTGTATATCAGTGTTGACACACACACAAACACACTGACACACAATATCACTTGCATCACGTTGTGTATATCAGTGTTGACACCACACACACACACTATCACTAACATCATGTTGTTGATATCAGTGTTGACACACACACTCACACACACACACACACACACTATCACTTACACCATGTTGTGTATTTCAGTGTTGACACACACACACACACACACAATATCACTAACATCATGTTGTGTATTTCAGTGTTGACACACACAATATCACTAACATCATGTTGTGTATTTCAGTGTTGACACACACACACACACACACACACACACACTATCTCTAGCATCATTTTGTGTATATCAGTGTTGACACACACACACAAACACAAACTCACACAAACAATCACTATCATCTGTTGTGTATTTCAGTGTTGACTCACACACACACAAAACAATATCACTAACATAATGTTGTGTATTTCCGTGTTGACACACCCAAACACAGACACACACACACACACACACACACACAATATCACTAACACAATGTTGTGTATATCAGTGTTGACACACAAACACACACACACACACACACACACTAAATCACTAACTTCATGTGTATTTCAGTGTTGACGCACACACACACAAACACACACACACAATATCACTAACATCATATTGTGTATTTCAGTGTTGTCACAAACACACCATATCAATAACAAAATGTTGTGTATATCAGTGTTGAGAAACACACACAATATCACTAGCATCATGTTGTGAATATCAGTGGTGACACACACACACACACACACACACACAAACATTATGTTGTGTATATCGGTGTTGACATGCACAAAAAACACACACACACACACACACTAACATCATGTTGCGTATATCAGTGGTGACACACAAACACACACTAACATCATGTTGCGTATATCAGTGTTGACACACACACACACACACACACACACACACACACACACACACACACACACACTAACATCATGTTGTGTATTTCAAAGTTGACACACACACACACACACACACACACACACACTATATCTCTAAAATGTTGTTAATATCGGTGTTGACACGCACACACGTACACACACACACACACACACACACACACACACATTATCACTAACATCATGTTGTGTATTTCAGTGTTGACACACACACAAACACACTGACACACAATATCACTAACATCATATTGTGTATTTAAGTGTTTACACACACACACACACACTATTATCATCGTGTTGTGTATTTCAGTGTTGACATGGGCACGCACACACACTCACACACACACACACACACTAACATCATGTTGTGTATTTCAATGTTGACACACACACACACACACACACACACCCACTCTATATCACTAAAATGCTGTTAATGTCGGTGTTGACACGCTGTCACGACTGGCTCGTTACAAGCCGCAACATAAAAATGGGAGTCTGACAACAGGTCTTAGTAAACTCAAAAAGTGAATTGTTTTATTGTCAGTAAAGCATAAACCACCACAACCGTGGAAGGTAACATGGGTCTAGGGTTAACAAAGGGAAAACATAGCATTAGCAAATAAGATAACTATAACAAATCTTTACGCTACACGGTAAGAAAAGCATACGAAAATAAACGAGGATAAATCGAAGAGGTCTCACTGGGCCAGCCACTCCTAAGATATGGAGCTATCCCAATGAGCCCTTGAGCAAATAACACACAGCATTTTATAGCAGTACTAATTATCAATTAGTATGGGGAGAACCAATTAAATCACACAACTCAGGGACGTCACACCTCCCACTCCAAAAGGAGGTTCCCCCGGAGAACCGACAAAAAAGATAAAAAAAATAATCATTGCACACATACAAACCTACGGTTAAACATTGTGAATGTTATTGTACATCGATACTTATCTCTTTGCATTCCACTCCATTTCGCTCTCAGAATCCTGGGCCCTAGGACATCAGAGAGGGGAAAGGAGAGAAGAGAAGAGAGAACAAACAAAAAAAAAGACGCCCACCACTAATGGGTCTTCTTATATCCGTGAGAGAGCATCAGCGATGATGTTATCTCTGCCACGGATGTGTTTAATATCCAAGTGAAAAGGTTGTAAGATAAGGCTCCATCTCATTATTCTTTTGGTTTTTACCACTTTGACTTTCCTTACCGATCCAGGAAAGTCAAAGGATTATGGTCAGTGTACACAGTAATGGGACCATAAAGTGAACTCAAGTATACTTCAAAATGTTGAACGGCTAAAACAAGAGCTAAAGCCTCTTTTTCTACCGTTGAATATACTTGTTGGTGTCGATTGAATTTCTTTGAAAAGTAACTGACCGGATGCTCAGTGTCGTTGGAGTCTTTTTGTAACAGAACAGCACCAGCACCATAAGCACTGCAGGCGATTAAACGTGTTGATTGGAGCGAGGACATAATAAAAAATGCTCGCGTCTGCAGCGCCCACTTTATATCAGGTAAATTTATCTATGTACTCTTGAGTTTAATGGAAAGCATGGTTTACATTATTGATTGTCTGTAGCCTACGGTGTATTTTATCAATACAGCTGAAGTTTGATGACCACATGCAGCTAGTTTCATAAGCTGGTGTTGGATTTGGCTAGTAAACAAACTGTGTGTGTGTGTTATTTGTAGATGAAGCATTATTGGACTCTAGTAATCCTCGTTTACATTAGTGATTGTCTGTACGATGTAGAATAATATTCAAATGCAGGTAAAGTTTGATAAACTGGCTGTAGATTTGGCTAGTAAACAAACGTGTGTGTGTTTTATTTGAAGGTGAGGTGTCATTGGACTCTAGTAGTCCTGATTTTGTGCCTTCTGTGTTTGTGTACACAAAACCGAGCCAGAACCCCGAAGCAAAGTTGGAGAGGTAAGAATATTTAATTTCCCCCTCTGTTCTATTTAGTTTGTTTTTCTCTCTTGCATAACTGTACATTTCTGCTGTTTTTATTGTAGGTACCATAGGAAAAGGAGGAGAGATGATAGACCTATAACGGCAGCAAATCTATGTGTTTCTTCTAAAACTCTGAAACAAGAATGCAGTATGGATCATTGTCCAGGTATGAATATATTTCATCTTAACTGATTGATTGTCAGGGTGTGTGTGTGCTCCTGCCAGGCATACTGCTCTAATTGCATATCTGTATACGAGTACACAGGCCCCTGGATGAGTCAAATGCAGACGAAAAATCTCGCCCTGTGATCAATAAAGTATCTTCTCTTCTATCATGGAAAAGTTTTGAAAAATCATTGCTAAAATGTGTGAGAACCCCCAGTTGTGAAATTGTCTGCATTGGTTGCAGCACATGCTAATTTTTCACTTTTCTTTATTAAAGCTGAAGACAACATCCCAGTTACAAAGAGGGAATATGATGACCTGAACCAGAGACACTGTCAGCTTCAGGAGGACTATGTACACCTGTGTCAGAAGTTTGAGGCACTACAAGCAGAAAATGTAAAGCTGAAAGAGGAGCTGCAGAAATCTACATTTTCCTACACAACTGTAACGCTCAGCCTAGCTTATAGGTGATGATACACAAAAAAAAACGGTCTTGACCCCAAGTTTGTATGGTGATGAAGTTTAAAAAAAAAAAGGCTAGGAAGACAATAATTCGATTTAAACCCAAAGTGTATTTACAATAAGTAGAGAGAAAACATCCAAGTGAATCCAGACATATATATATATATATATATATATATATATATATATATATATACAAATGTACAAAAGACAAACAAGAAAGCAAAAAACAAAAATGATAAATGAAAAGTAGATGAAATGACTATGAGTCCCGTACAATGTCCTGTTTATGTGTGTGTGTGCGTTGAATCGGCCTCACCGGTGGTTGTGTTAAGTCCGTGAGCTCGATGTGAAGCAGCGCTGTTCTGTGACGAAATCCAAAGGTGAAAAATCAACAAAAAAGATAATCCCACAGTGTCTTTCTGTGCACAGTCTGTAACAGCCTTGGCGGAGGTTTTTCGCGCGATCGATCGCTTGAGCATCAACGTGTCGCCCCTGAACGCCGGTTTCCCGGCTCCATTTAAACGGAAGAAAAAAAATCACCCAGCTGATTTGGCGTGACGTAATGGGAATTCCCTGGAGCTTCGCGACAGAACTCTCGCGAGAGTAAAATGGGATATCAACCACTTATATGTTGGCAATAAACACAGGAAGAATAGTTAGACCATAACAGCTGTCTTACAAGCATAATTAGGGTAATTAACAGCGATATAAATATTCATCCCTTATGTGGCTGCGCTACACAACTGTCAAGTGCAACATTAGACAATTGTTTTTTCTCACCGGACTGACCTCCGTGCTCTTTGAGTGGCTAGTTACAAAAATAACAGGCAGCTTAGAAAGAATTATCCAAAAACTTACACTAGAAGACCACCTGTTGGTTATATTGATGAAATTAAGGTTGGGTCTATGTAATACTGACTTGGCATATAGATTTAAATGATCAAAAACCACGATTTCAAATATTTTGCGGAGCTGGGTCCCTGGTATGGCCTTGGTCCTTAAGCCACTCATTAAATGGCCAAGTAAGGGCGCAATACTTAAAAATATGCCAAAAACATTCAAGCGGAACTTTAAAAACTGCCGGTGCATAATAGACTGCACAGAAATGTTCATAGCTAGACCCAGTAATCTGAATGCTAGGGCCCAGACATGGTCAAATTATAAACACAACAACACAATTAAATATTTAATCGGCATCACTCCATCTGGTGCAATTTCATTTCCATCTCCTGGGTGGGGTGGACGGGTTTCAGACAAGCAGATCACAAAAGAGTCAGGTTTCTTAGAACTTTTGGAGCCTAGGGATGAGGTTTTAGCCGACAGGGG
>NW_026266247.1:0-42789 GCF_025860055.1 Xyrauchen texanus
GCCACGTTTTTGAATGGCATGTAAACACAATCACTCCATTTTTTTCACTGGATCTGTTGCTATTTTAATGATTTAAAAATCAAAGCACTGACCATTTAAAGTGTGAGCTTGTAGGCTACATTTTGAAATAGTTATAAACAGTCACAGCTATACAGTGTTATTATGTGCCTAGATAGTCTTTCAAATAAAATTGCTTGTGATATGCTTATGTAAATCACACAAAAAAAACAGAAAAAAAAGAGAAGTGAAAGTGAAAGTAGAGATTTTCAAAGTGATTTTTCATTCAAAGTGATACAATTTCCACGCCATTTGTCTAAATATTCTGAAACTTGGTGTACATGCCTCATTCCTCATGGGGAACAAAAAGCCTTAAGGACCCATAACTTTCACCATGATGGATTTTCCGCGACGCTGAAAATTTGCTAAAACCTAAAAATACTCTTTCTTCTCCTGAACCGTAGCTCCAATTGACTTGAAATTTGGTACACATTTGTAGAATGGACATCCTTGAAAACATTACTTAGGAAAAATGAATGTGATACAAAATGTCTGAAAGGGGCGTGTTTATGTAAATGTCCAAATTTTAACAATATATACCTGTCAATAAATCAAATGTAATTTTGACTGATGGTTTTTCAAACCTAACATGCTTCAAGATGACATCACTCTGAAGTACTAGCGAAAGAATGGTCGACATTCGCCTCTAGGGGGCTTACAGGCCATGTCGAAATTCCCATTTTCTGGTCTAAAATGTTCTAATTTGGTACAATGGTACTACAGGCCAACAGGAACCCACAAACCAAGAATGGCCGACATTCGCCACTAGGGGGCTTAAAGGCCACGCCAAAATTCCCGCTTTCTGGTCAAATTTTTTTTAATTTGGTACATTGATACTACAGGCAGACAGGAACCCACAAACCAAGAATGGACAACATTCACCCCTAGGGGGCTTACAGGCCATGCCAAAATTCCCATTTTCTGGTCAAAAATGTTCTAATTTGGTACACTGATACTACATGCCAACAGGAACCCACAAACCACGTAATGGCCAACATTCGCCATTAGGGGGCTTACAGGTAATTCCAAAAATCCCATTTTCTGGTCAAACATTTTCTAATTTGGTGTATTGATTCTACAGGCCGACAGGAACCCACAAACCAAGAAAGGCCCACATTCGCCCCTAGGGGCGCTTACAGGCCACTCCAAAATTCCCATTTTCTGGTCAAATATTTTCTAATTTTGTACATTTATACTACAGGCCAACAGGAACCCACAAACCAAGAATGACCAACATTTGCCCATAGGTGGCGCTTACAGGCCACGCTCCAAATTTTTTTTTTCAAAATGATATAATATCCACCCCATTTGTCCAATTCTTCTGAAACTTGGTGTACATGCCGCATTTCTCATTGGGAACAAAAAGCCTCAAGGATCCATAAGGTCCGGTATGGATTTTCCTGTACATTGAAAATGTTTTGTTTAGGAATCAGATGAAGACATGTTTTTTTGAATTCCTTAATTGGGAGGGTTTATCCCCAACCATCTACTGATCAATTTTAAATGATTTGCCATTTTGAGGAGGAATCCGCGATTGCTGCTTGCAGCTATATTTATTATTATTATTATTATTATTATTATTATTATTCTTCTCCTTGAGCCCCAATAGCTCAAAAAGTCACTGGTCAAAAATTTTCTAAATTGGCACATTGATACTCCATGCCAACGGGTACCCCTAAACCAAGAATGGCCCACATTCTGCCCATAGGTGGCGCTTACAGGCCACGCCCAAAAAACAAAATTCAAAGTGATACAATTTCCACGCCATTTGTCCAAATCTTCTGAAATTTGGTGTACATGCCTCATTCCTCATGGGGAACAAAAAGCCTCAAGAACCCATAACTTCCGCCATGATGGATTTTCCCAGACGCTGAAAATTTGCTAAAACCTACAAAACTCTTTCTTCTCCTGAACCGTAGCTCCAATTGACTTGAAATTTGGTACACATGTGTAGAATGGACATCCTTGAAAACGCTACTTAGGAAAAATGAATACGATACAAAATGGCTGAAAGGGGCGTGTTTATGTAAATGTCCAAATTTTAACAATATATACATGTCAATAAATCAAATGTAATTTTGACTGATGGTTTTTCAAACCTAACATGCTTAAAGATGACATCACTCTGAAGTACTGTGCAAAGAATGGCCATGCCAAAATTCCCATTTTCTGGTCAAAAATGTTCTAATTTGGTAAATTAATAGTACAGGCCAACAGGAATCCACAAACCAAGAATGACCGACATACGCCAATTAGGGGCACTACAGGACAAGCCAAAATTCCCATTTTCTGGTCAAAAATGTTCTAATTCGTACAAGAATAGTACAGGCCAACAGGAATCCACAAACCAAGAATGACCGACATTCGCCACTAGGGGGCACTACAGGACAAGCCAAAATTGCCATTTTCTGGTCAAAAATTTTCTAATTTGGTACTTTGATACTACAGGCCAACAGGAACCCACATACCAAGTGTGGCCCACATTCGCCCTTAGGGGCGCTACAGGCTACTCCAAAATTTCGCTTTTCTGGTCAAAACGTTCTAATTTGGTACATTAATAGTACAGGCCAAAAGGAATCCACAAACCAAGAATGACCGACATTCACCACTAGGTGGCTTAGAGGCCAGTCTAAATTCCCATTTTCTGGTCAAAAAGTTATAATTTGGTACATTGATACTACAGGCCAACAGGAACCCACAAACCAAGTATGGCCCACATTCACCATTAGGGGCGCTTACAGGCCACTCCCAAAATTTCGTTTTCTGGTCAAAAATTTTCTAATATGGTACATTGATACTACTGGCCAACAGGAACCCACAAACAAAGAATGGCTAACATTCGCCTCTAGGGGGCACTAGAGGCCACCTGAAATTCCCATTTTATGGTCAAAAATGTTCTAATTTGGTACATTGATACTACAGGTCAACAGGAACCCTCAAACCAAGAATGGCCAACATTCACCCCTAGGGGCGCTACAGGTAATTCCCAAAAGTCCCATTTTCTGGTCAAATATTTTCTAATTATGTACATTGATACTACAGGCCAACAGGAACCCACAAACCAAGAATGACCCACATTTGCCCATAGGAGGCGCTACAGGCCACACCCCAAAAAAATATTTTCAAAGTGATACCATTTCCACGCCATTTAACCAATTCTTTTGAATCTTGGTGTACATGCCTCATTTCTCATTGGGAACAAAACGCTTCAAGGATCCATAAGGTATGATGGATTTTCCTGTAGACTGAAAAATGTTTCGCTTAGGATTCAGACAGAAATACATGTTTTTTGGATTCATCCATTGAGAGGGTTTAACCCCAACCCTCTACTGATCAATTTGAAATGATTTGCCATTTTGAGGAGGAATCCGCATTGCTGCTTGCAGCTATATTTATTATTATTATTATTATTATTCTTCTCCTTGAGCCCAAATAGCTCAAAAAGTCACTGGTCAAAAGTTTTCTAAATTGGCACATTGATAGTCCATGCCAACGGGTACCCCCAAACCAAGAATGGTCAACATTCGCCCATAGGTGGCGCTTACAGGCCACGCCCAAAAAAAATATTTTCAAAGTGATACCATTTCCACGCCATTTGTCCAAATCTCCTGAAACTTGGTGTACATGCCTCATTTCTCATGGGGAACAAAAAGCCTCAAGAACCCATAACTTCCGCCATGATGGATTTTTCCCAGACGCTGAAAATTTGCTAAAACCTACAAAACTCTTCTTCTCCTGAACCGTAGCTCCAATTGACTTGAAATTTGGTACACATGTGTAGAATTGAAGTCTTTGAAAACGTTACTTAGGAAAAATGAATACGATACAAAATGGCTGAAAGGGGCGTGTTTATGTAAATGTCCAAATTTTAACAATATATACGTGTCAATAAATCAAATGTAATTTTGACTGATGGTTTTTCAAACCTAACATGCTTCAAGATGACATCACTCTGAAGTATTATGCAAAGAATGGCCAACATTCGCCTCTAGGGGGCTTACAGGCCATGCCGAAATTCCCATTTTCTGGTCTAAAATGTTCTAATTTGGTACAATGGTACTACAGGCCAACAGGAACCCACAAACCAAGAATGGCCGACATTCGCCACTAGGGGGCTTAAAGGCCACGCCTAAAATTCCCTGCTTTTCTGGTCAAAAATGTTCTAATTTGGTACAATGGTACTACAGGCCAACAGGAACCCACAAACCAAGAATGGCCAACATTCGCCATTAGGGGGCTTACAGGTAATTCCCAAAAGTCCCATTTTCTGGTCAAACATTTTCTAATTTGGTACATTGATTCTACAGGCCAAAAGGAACCCACAAACCAAGAATGGCTCACATTCGCCCCTAGGGGCGCTTACAGGCCACTCCAAAATTCCCATTTTCTGGTCAAATATTTTCTAATTTTGTACATTGATACTACAGGCCAACAGGAACCCACAAACCAAGAATGGCCCACATTCGACCATAGGTGGTGCTACAGGCCACGTTCCAAAAAAAATATTTTCAAAGTGATACCATTTCCATGCCATTTGTCCAATTCTTCTGAAACTTGGTGTACATGCCTCATTTCTCATTGGGAACAAAAAGCCTCAAGGATCCATAAGGTCCGTATGGATTTTCCTGTACATTGAAAATGTTTCGTTTAGGATTCAGACAAAGACATGTTTTTTTGAATTCCTTAATTGGGAGGGTTTATCCCCAACCATCTACTGATCAATTTTAAATGATTTGCCATTTTGAGGAGGAATCTGCATTGCTGCTTGCAGCTATATTTATTATTATTATTATTATTATTATTATTCTTCCTTGAGCCCCAATAGCTCAAAAAGTCACTGGTCAAAATTTTCTAAATTGGCACATTGATACTCCATGCCAACGGGTACCCCCAAACCAAGAATGGCCCACATTCACCCATAGGTGGCGCTACAGGCCACGCCCAAAAAACAAAATTCAAAGTGATACAATTTCCACGCCATTTGTCCAAATCTTCTGAAATTTGGTGTACATGCCTCATTCCTCATGGGGAACAAAAAGCCTCAAGAACCCATAACTTCCGCCATGATGGATTTTCCCGTGACGTTGAAAATTTGCTAAAACCTACAAAACTCTTCTTCTCCTGAACCGTGAGCTCCAATTGACTTGAAATTTGGTACACATGTGTAGAATGGACATCCTTGAAAACGCTACTTAGGAAAAAATGAATACGATACAAAATGGCTGAAAGGGGCGTGTTTATGTAAATGTCCAAATTTTAACAATATATACGTGTCAATAAATCAAATGTAATTTTGACTGATGGTTTTTCAAACCTAACATGCTTAAAGATGACATCACTCTGAAGTACTGTGCAAAGAATGGCCATGCCAAAATTCCCATTTTCTGGTCAAAAATGTTCTAATTTGGTAAATTAATAGTACAGGCCAACAGGAATCCACAAACCAAGAATGACCGACATACGCCACTAGGGGCACTACAGGACAAGCCAAAATTCCCATTTTCTGGTCAAAAATGTTCTAATTCGGTACAAGAATAGTACAGGCCAACAGGAATCCACAAACCAAGAATGACCGACATTCGCCACTAGGGGGCACTACAGGACAAGCCAAAATTCCCATTTTCTGGTCAAAAATTTTCTAATTTGGTACTTTGATACTACAGGCCAACAGGAACCCACATACCAAGAATGACCGACATTCACCACTAGGTGGCGCTAGAGGCCAAGCCGAAATTCCCATTTTCTGGTCAAAAAAGTTATAATTTGGTACATTGATACTACAGGCCAACAGGAACCCACAAACCAAGTATGGCCCACATTCGCCATTAGGGGGCGCTACAGGCCACTCCCAAAATTTCGTTTTCTGGTCAAAAATTTTCTAATATGGTACATTGATACTACTGGCCAACAGGAACCCACAAACAAAGAATGGCTAACATTCGCCTCTAGGGGGCACTAGAGGCCACGCCTAAATTCCCATTTTATGGTCAAAATGTTCTAATTTGGTACATTGATACTACAGGTCAACAGGAACCCTCAAACCAAGAATGGCCAACATTCACCCCTAGGGGCGCTTACAGGTAATTCCCAAAAGTCCCATTTTCTGGTCAAATATTTTCTAATTATGTACATTGATACTACAGGCCAACAGGAACCCACAAACCAAGAATGACCCACATTTGCCCATAGGAGGCGCTACAGGCCACGTTCCCAAAAAATATTTTCAAAGTGATACCATTTCCACGCCATTTAACCAATTCTTTTGAATCTTGGTGTACATGCCTCATTTCTCATTGGGAACAAAACGCCTCAAGGATCCATAAGGTATGATGGATTTTCCTGTAGACTGAAAATGTTTCGTTTAGGATTCAGACAGAAATACATGTTTTTTGGATTCATCCATTGAGAGGGTTTAACCCCAACCCTCTACTGATCAATTTGAAATGATTTGCCATTTTGAGGAGGAATCCGCATTGCTGCTTGCAGCTATATTTATTATTATTATTATTATTATTATTAGATTCCTCCGTAGGAGGGAATCTATTGTAATTGATGGTTTTATTATTATTATTATTATTATTATTATTATTATTATTCTTCTTCTTCTCCTTGAGCCCCAATAGCTCAAAAAGTCACTGGTCAAAATTTTCTAAATTGGCACATTGATACTCCATGCCAACGGGTACCCCTAAACCAAGAATGGCCCACATTCGCCCATAGGTGGCGCTTACAGGCCACGCCCAAAAAAACAAAATTCAAAGTGATACAATTTCCACGCCATTTGTCCAAATCTTCTGAAATTTGGTGTACATGCCTCATTCCTCATGGGGAACAAAAAGCCTCAAGAACCCATAACTTCCGCCATGATGGATTTTCCCAGACGCTGAAAATTTGCGTAAAACCTACAAAACTCTTTCTTCTCCTGAACCGTAGCTCCAATTGACTTGAAATTTGGTACACATGTGTAGAATGGACATCCTTGAAAACGCTATTTAGGAAAAATGAATACGATACAAAATGGCTGAAAGGGGCGTGTTTATGTAAATGTCCAAATTTTAACAATATATACGTGTCAATAAATCAAATGTAATTTTGACTGATGGTTTTTCAAACCTAACATGCTTAAAGATGACATCACTCTGAAGTACTGTGCAAAGAATGGCCATGCCAAAATTCCCATTTTCTGGTCAAAAATGTTCTAATTTGGTAAATTAATAGTACAGGCCAACAGGAATCCACAAACCAAGAATGACCGACATACGCCAATTAGGGGCACTACAGGACAAGCTAAAATTCCCATTTTCTGGTCAAAATGTTCTAATTCGGTACAAGAATAGTACAGGCCAACAGGAATCCACAAACCAAGAATGACCGACATTCGCCACTAGGGGGCACTACAGGACAAGCCAAAATTCCCATTTTCTGGTCAAAAATTTTCTAATTTGGTACTTTGATACTACAGGCCAACAGGAACCCACATACCAAGTGTGGCTCTACATTCGCTCTTAGGGGCGTTACAGGCTACTTCCAAAATTTCGCTTTCTGGTCAAAAACGCTCTAATTTGGTACATTGATACTGCAGGTCAACAGGAACCCTCAAACCAAGAATGGCTAACATTCGCCTCTAGGGGGCACTACAGGCCATGCCGAAATTCCCATTTTCTGGTCAAAAATGTTCTAATTTGGTACATTAATAGTACAGGCCAAAAGGAATCCACAAACCAAGAATGACCGACATTCACCACTAGGTGGCGCTTAGAGGCCGCTCTAAATTCCCATTTTCTGGTCAAAAAGTTATAATTTGGTACATTGATACTACAGGCCAACAGGAACCCACAAACCAAGTATGGCCCACATTCGCCATTAGGGGGCTTACAGGCCACTCCCAAAATTTCGCTTTCTGGTCAAAAATTTTCTAATATGGTACATTGATACTACTGGCCAACAGGAACCCACAAACAAAGAATGGCTAACATTCGCCCTTAGGGGGCACTAGAGGCCACTCGAAATTCCCATTTTATGGTCAAAAATGTTCTAATTTGGTACATTGATACTACAGGTCAACAGGAACCCTCAAACCAAGAATGGCTAACATTCACCCCTAGGGGCGCTTACAGGTAATTCCCAAAAGTCCCATTTTCTGGTCAAATATTTTCTAATTATGTACATTGATACTACAGGCCAACAGGAACCCACAAACCAAGAATGACCCACATTTGCCCATAGGAGGCGCTTACAGGCCACGCCCCAAAAAAATATTTTCAAAGTGATACCATTTCCACGCCATTTAACCAATTCTTTTGAATCTTGGTGTACATGCCTCATTTCTCATTGGGAACAAAAAGCCTCAAGGATCCATAAGGTATGATGGATTTTCCTGTAGACTGAAAATGTTTCGCTTAGGATTCAGACAGAAATACATGTTTTTTGGATTCATCCATTGAGAGGGTTTAACCCCAACCCTCTACTGATCAATTTGAAATGATTTGCCATTTTGAGGAGGAATCTGCATTGCTGCTTGCAGCTATATTTATTATTATTATTATTATTATTATTCTCCTTGAGCCCCAATAGCTCAAAAAGTCACTGGTCAAAATTTTCTAAATTGGCACATTGATACTCCATGCCAACGGGTACCCCTAAACCAAGAATGGCCCACATTCGCCCATAGGTGGCGCTTACAGGCCACGCCCAAAAAAACAAAATTCAAAGTGATACAATTTCACGCCATTTGTCCAAATCTTCTGAAATTTGGTGTACATGCCTCATTCCTCATGGGGAACAAAAAGCCTCAAGAACCCATAACTTCCGCCATGATGGATTTTCCCAGACGCTGAAAATTTGCTAAAACCTACAAAACTCTTCTTCTCCTGAACCGTAGCTCCAATTGACTTGAAATTTGGTACACATGTGTAGAATGGACATCCTTGAAAACGCTACTTAGGAAAAATGAATACGATACAAAATGGCTGAAAGGGGCGTGTTTATGTAAATGTCCAAATTTTAACAATATATACGTGTCAATAAATCAAATGTAATTTTGACTGATGGTTTTTCAAACCTAACATGCTTAAAGATGACATCACTCTGAAGTACTGTGCAAAGAATGGCCATGCCAAAATTCCCATTTTCTGGTCAAAATGTTCTAATTTGGTAAATTAATAGTACAGGCCAACAGGAATCCACAAACCAAGAATGACCGACATACGCCACTAGGGGGCACTACAGGACAAGCCAAAATTCCCATTTTCTGGTCAAAAATGTTCTAATTCGGTACAAGAATAGTACAGGCCAACAGGAATCCACAAACCAAGAATGACCGACATTCGCCACTAGGGGCACTACAGGACAAGCCAAAATTCCCATTTTCTGGTCAAAAATTTTCTAATTTGGTACTTTGATACTACAGGCCAACAGGAACCCACATACCAAGTGTGGCCCACATTCGCCCTTAGGGGGCTTACAGGCTACTTCCAAAATTTCGCTTTCTGGTCAAAAACGCTCTAATTTGGTACATTGATACTGCAGGTCAACAGGAACCCTCAAACCAAGAATGGCTAACATTCGCCCTTAGGGGCACTACAGGCCATGCCGAAATTCCCATTTTCTGGTCAAAAATGTTCTAATTTGGTACATTAATAGTACAGGCCAAAAGGAATCCACAAACCAAGAATGACCGACATTCACCACTAGGTGGCGCTTAGAGGCCGCTCAAATTCCCATTTTCTGGTCAAAAAGTTATAATTTGGTACATTGATACTACAGGCCAACAGGAACCCACAAACCAAGTATGGCCCACATTCGCCATTAGGGGGCTTACAGGCCACTCCCAAAATTTCGTTTTCTGGTCAAAAATTTTCTAATATGGTACATTGATACTACTACAGGCCCAAACAAGAATGAACATTCCTAGCATAGAGCCAAGCCATTTTATGGTCAAAATGCTAATTGGTACATTGTACTACAGCCCCTAAGAGTGGCACATTACCCTAGGCTACATTCCCAAAAGTCCCATTTTCTGGTCAAATATTTTCTAATTATGTACATTGATACTACAGGCCAACAGGAACCCACAAACCAAGAATGACCCACATTTGCCCATAGGAGGCGCTACAGGCCACGCCCCAAAAAAATATTTTCAAAGTGATACCATTTCCACGCCATTTAACCAATTCTTTTGAATCTTGGTGTACATGCCTCATTTCTCATTGGGAACAAAAACGCCTCAAGGATCCATAAGGTATGATGGATTTTCCTGTAGACTGAAAATGTTTCGCTTAGGATTCAGACAGAAATACATGTTTTTTGGATTCATCCATTGAGAGGGTTTAACCCCAACCCTCTACTGATCAATTTGAAATGATTTGCCATTTTGAGGAGGAATCCGATTGCTGCTTGCAGCTATATTTATTATTATTATTATTATTATTCTTCTCCTTGAGCCCCAATAGCTCAAAAAGTCACTGGTCAAAAGTTTTCTAAATTGGCACATTGATAGTCCATGCCAACGGGTACCCCCAAACCAAGAATGGTCAACATTCGCCCATAGGTGGCGCTACAGGCCACGCCCAAAAAAAATATATTCAAAGTGATACCATTTCCACGCCATTTGTCCAAATCTTCTGAAACTTGGTGTACATGCCTCATTTCTCATGGGGAACAAAAAGCCTCAAGAACCCATAACTTCCGCCATGATGGATTTTTCCCAGACGCTGAAAATTTGCTAAAACCTACAAAACTCTTTCTTCTCCTGAACCGTAGCTCCAATTGACTTGAAATTTGGTACACATGTGTAGAATTGACAGTCTTTGAAAACGTTACTTAGGAAAAATGAATACGATACAAAATGGCTGAAAGGGGCGTGTTTATGTAAATGTCCAAATTTTAACAATATATACGTGTCAATAAATCAAATGTAATTTTGACTGATGGTTTTTCAAACCTAACATGCTTCAAGATGACATCACTCTGAAGTATTATGCAAAGAATGGCTAACATTCGCCCTAGGGGGCTTACAGGCCATGCCAAATTCCCATTTTCTGGTCTAAAATGTTCTAATTTGGTACAATGGTACTACAGGCCAACAGGAACCCACAAACCAAGAATGGCCGACATTCGCCACTAGGGGCGCTAAAGGCCACGCCAAAATTCCCGCTTTCTGGTCAAAAATGTTCTAATTTGGTACATTGATACTACAGGCCAACAGGAACCCACAAACCAAGAATGGCCAACATTCGCCATTAGGGGCGCTTACAGGCTATTCCCAAAATTCCCATTTTCTGGTCAAACATGTTCTAATTTGGTACATTGATACTACAGGCCAACAGGAACCCACAAACCAAGAATGGCTAACATTCGCCCTTAGGGGCACTACAGGCCATGCCAAAATTCCCATTTTCTGGTCAAAATGTTCTAATTTGGTACATTGATACTACAGGGCAACAGGAACCCACATACCAAGAATGACCGACATTCACCACTAGGTGGCTTAGAGGCCGTCGAAATTCCCATTTTCTGGTCAAAAAGTTATAATTTGGTACATTGATACTACAGGCCAACAGGAACCCACAAACCAAGTATGGCCCACATTCGCCATTAGGGGCGCTTACAGGCCACTCCCAAAATTTCGCTTTCTGGTCAAAAATTTTCTAATATGGTACATTGATACTACTGGCCAACAGGAACCCACAAACAAAGAATGGCTAACATTCGCCTTAGGGGCACTAGAGGCCACTGAAATTCCCATTTTATGGTCAAAATGTTCTAATTTGGTACATTGATACTACAGGTCAACAGGAACCCTCAAACCAAGAATGGCTAACATTCACCCCTAGGGGGCTTACAGGTAATTCCCAAAAGTCCCATTTTCTGGTCAAATATTTTCTAATTATGTACATTGATACTACAGGCCAACAGGAACCCACAAACCAAGAATGACCCACATTTGCCCATAGGAGGCGCTACAGGCCACGCCCCAAAAAAATATTTTCAAAGTGATACCATTTCCACGCCATTTAACCAATTCTTCTGAATCTTGGTGTACATGCCTCATTTCTCATTGGGAACAAAAAGCCTCAAGGATCCATAAGGTCCATGATGGATTTTCCTGTAGACTGAAAAATGTTTCGCTTAGGATTCAGACAGAAATACATGTTTTTTGGATTCATCCATTGAGAGGGTTTAACCCCAACCCTCTACTGATCAATTTGAAATGATTTGCCATTTTGAGGAGGAATCTGCATTGCTGCTTGCAGCTATATTTATTATTATTATTATTATTATTATTATTATTAGATTCCTCCGTAGGAGGGAATCTATTGTAATTGATGGTTTTATTATTATTATTAGATTCCTCCGTAAGGAGGAATCTATTGTATTTGTCGGTTTTATTATTATTATTATTATTATTATTATTATTATTATTATTATTATTCTTCTTCTCCTTGAGCCCCAATAGCTCAAAAAGTCACTGGTCAAAATTTTCTAAATTGGCACATTGATACTCCATGCCAACGGGTACCCCCAAACCAAGAATGGTCAACATTCGCCCATAGGTGGCGCTTACAGGCCACGCCCAAAAAACAAAAATTCAAAGTGATATAATTTCCACCCCATTTGTCCAAATCTTCTGAAACTTTGTAAACATGCCTCATTTCTCATGGGGAACAAAAAGCCTCAAGGACCCATACTTCTGCCATTATGGATTTTCCTGTACAGTGAAAATTTTGGAAAACCTACAAAACTCTTCTTCTCCTGAACCTCAGCTCCAATTGACTTGGAATTTGGCACACGTGTGTAGTATGTATGTCTTTCCAAACGCTACTTAGCAAAAATGAATACAATACAAAATGGCTGAAATGGACGTGTTTATGTAAATGTACACACAAAAGATGATCAAAATTTTTAAAATCCCATTGATTTACAATGGCTGAGCAAAAGTGCTCCCTCTACTGGACAAATATGGTCCACATGTAAAATCCCATTCACTTACATTGGCTGAGCAAAGAGGCTCCTCTACTGGAGTAACTCTGTCTACCACATGCAGCTCTTCTGTAGCAATCTCTAATGAAGCATTTCGGTCTCCTAGTGGGTGGAGCTCCAGACTTAGACTACAGAAGACATTTTATGCCTGCATGGAGGTATGTCAAATCAATTGTGTGTCTTAATGCTTTCCAGTTTGAACATTCAAGCTGATTTTACACTATTCAACTCAACAAAGGCAAAACAACTCAAATAAATGTTTTCGAAAGCAGTTTGTGTGACACAGCGAAGCGAGTCACTGCTGCCTAACGCTCGCGACGCCGATGAGAGTTCGCTTCCTTCTTATGCTTCAACGGACAATTTCATACACCAAAATACATGATATATTGGGGTGTCTGCTATATCTCAAGTGAACAAACAGTTGATAAAGAAATCGGGTATCAATATATTGAATTATGAATTATTGAAGGGTCTAGTGATGCCGCTGTGATGTCCTGTTAGATTTTTCTCTATCGAGACAGCTGCTAACGTATCAAAACTTCCGAGTATGATGTTGTTTAATTGTCTCTGACAACACGCAATCCTCGAGGCGTAGATCATTTTTGCTCGCGATCTTCACGAAGGTTTGTTGGTTGTGTACAATGGTTGCCTGCTTGAACATTCAGCCATTTTACACTATTCAACTCAACAAAGGCAAAACAACTCAAATAAATGTTTTCGAAAGCAGTTTGTGTGACACAGCGAAGCGAGCCGCTCAGCGACTAACGCCAGACGCCGATGAGAGTTCGCCACAGCTTCATGCGCTTGAACGACAATTTCATACACCAAAATACATGATATATTGGGGTGTCTGTTATGTATCAAGTGAACAAACAGTTGATAAAGAAATTGGGTATCAATATATTTAATTATGAATTATTGTGAACAACACGGATGCCGCTGTGGTGTCCTGTTAAGATTTTTCTCTAAACAGCGCTAACAGCTTAAACAAAATACCGTGCTATTTTTGCACATACAGATACATTTAATACATCGCCACAAACTATGAAAGTTGTACTTTTATTTGTTGTAAAATAAAGAAAATAAACCGTGGTGCTCTTTGTCTAAGCTTAATATCTTTCTGAAACACGCCACAAAAACTTACACAAACATGAAACATATGTCTAAAGAAAGTAGGGATGGGCTGATCAATCCTAACGTATCAAAACTTCCGAGAATGATGTTGTTTAATTGTCTCTGACAACACGCAAAACCGCTGAGGCGAGATCATTTTTGCTCGCGATCATCATGAAGGTTTGTCGGTTGTATACAATGTTTGCCTGTTTGAACATTCAAGCCGATTTTACACTATTCAACTCAACAAATGTCAAAACAACTCAAATACATGTTTGCGAAGCTGTTTGTGTGACACAGCTGAGCCGCTACGGCCTAACTCACGCGACTCGATGTCTTTCGCTGCTGCTTAGCGCCTGAACGGACAATTTCATACAACAGAGTGTCAAAATACATGATATATTGAGGAGTCTGTTATGTCTCAAGTGAACAAACAGTTGAGAAAGAAATCTGAATAATTATATTTTATTCTGGCATTATTCCAGATGACGCCCTGCTATATTTTTCTCTCAAACAGCTGAAACAACTTAAACAAAATACTGCGGCCATTTTTGCCCATACAGAAACATGCAAGACATCATTACTTAACTATGAAATGTGTACTTTTATTTGTGTACACTTACAATAACAACAAAACCTTGTGCTTTTGTAAAATAAATAAACAGGGTGCTCAGTCTCTGTCTTCGCGATTATTTTTCTGAAACACGCCACAAAATTCAAGTGAACAAAATCAACCATTCAATGCAGTCTGTATTTTATCATCTCACAATGAATACAAATGCAACAAGCATGGCACAAAACGAAAATAATGATACTTCTCAGTTCTCAAAAGATTAAACTGAACTGTGCCTTAAGTATCGTATCATGCATAAAAGCCTCTTAAAGAGACAGTAACAATTTAGCCTTCGCCCTGAACATAGACATTCCCAAGTAATTGAGAAGTACAAATGGTATTATTTTAAGTTTTTTTATTTCTCTTACCTTGTAAAATGCCACGTTTTTGAATGGCATGTAAACACAATCACTCCATTTTTTTCACTGGATCTGTTGCTATTTTAATGATTTAAAAATCAAAGCACTGACCATTTAAAGTGTGAGCTTGTAGGCTACATTTTGAAATAGTTATAAACAGTCACAGCTATACAGTGTTATTATGTGCCTAGATAGTCTTTCAAATAAAATTGCTTGTGATATGCTTATGTAAATCACACAAAAAAACAGAAAAAAATCTTAAGAGAGAAGTGAAAGTGAAAGTAGAGATTTTCAAAGTGATTTTTCATTCAAAGTGATACAATTTCCACGCCATTTGTCTAAATCTTCTGAAACTTGGTGTACATGCCTCATTCCTCATGGGGAACAAAAAGCCTTAAGGACCCATAACTTTCACCATGATGGATTTTCCCAGACGCTGAAAATTTGCATAAAACCTAAAAATACTCTTCTTCTCCTGAACCGTAGCTCCAATTGACTTGAAATTTGGTACACATTTGTAGAATGGACATCCTTGAAAACATTACTTAGGAAAAATGAATGTGATACAAAATGTCTGAAAGGGGCGTGTTTATGTAAATGTCCAAATTTTAACAATATATACCTGTCAATAAATCAAATGTAATTTTGACTGATGGTTTTTCAAACCTAACATGCTTCAAGATGACATCACTCTGAAGTACTACGCAAAGAATGGTTTACATTCTGCCTCTAGGGGGCTTACAGGCCATGTCGAAATTCCCATTTTCTGGTCTAAAATGTTCTAATTTGGTACAATGGTACTACAGGCCAACAGGAACCCACAAACCAAGAATGGCCGACATTCGCCACTAGGGGGCTTAAAGGCCACGCCAAAATTCCCGCTTTCTGGTCAAATTTTTTTAATTTGGTACATTGATACTACAGGCAGACAGGAACCCACAAACCAAGAATGGACAACATTCACCCCTAGGGGCGCTTACAGGCCATGCCAAAATTCCCATTTTCTGGTCAAAATGTTCTAATTTGGTACACTGATACTACATGCCAACAGGAACCCACAAACCACTTAATGGCCAACATTCGCCATTAGGGGCGCTTACAGGTAATTCCAAAAATCCCATTTTCTGGTCAAACATTTTCTAATTTGGTGTATTGATTCTACAGGCCTACAGGAACCCACAAACCAAGAAAGGCCCACATTCGCCCCTAGGGGGCTTACAGGCCACTCCAAAATTCCCATTTTCTGGTCAAATATTTTCTAATTTTGTACATTTATACTACAGGCCAACAGGAACCCACAAACCAAGAATGACCAACATTTGCCCATAGGTGGCGCTTACAGGCCACGCTCCAAAAATTTTTTTTTCAAAATGATATAATATCCACCCCATTTGTCCAATTCTTCTGAAACTTGGTGTACATGCCGCATTTCTCATTGGGAACAAAAAGCCTCAAGGATCCATAAGGTCCGGTATGGATTTTCCTGTACATTGAAAATGTTTTGTTTAGGAATCAGACATAAGACATGTTTTTTTGAATTCCTTAATTGGGAGGGTTTATCCTCAACCATCTACTGATCAATTTTAAATGATTTGCCATTTTGAGGAGGAATCTGCGATTGCTGCTTGCAGCTATATTTATTATTATTATTATTATTATTATTCTTCTCCTTGAGCCCCAATAGCTCAAAAAGTCACTGGTCAAAAATTTTCTAAATTGGCACATTGATACTCCATGCCAACGGGTACCCCCAAACCAAGAATGGCCCACATTCGCCCATAGGTGGCGCTACAGGCCACGCCCAAAAAACAAAATTCAAAGTGATACAATTTCCACGCCATTTGTCCAAATCTTCTGAAATTTGGTGTACATGCCTCATTCCTCATGGGGAACAAAAAGCCTCAAGAACCCATAACTTCCGCCATGATGGATTTTCCCAGACGCTGAAAATTTGCTAAAACCTACAAAACTCTTTCTTCTCCTGAACCGTAGCTCCAATTGACTTGAAATTTGGTACACATGTGTAGAATGGACATCCTTGAAAACGCTACTTAGGAAAAATGAATACGATACAAAATGGCTGAAAGGGGCGTGTTTATGTAAATGTCCAAATTTTAACAATATATACGTGTCAATAAATCAAATGTAATTTTGACTGATGGTTTTTCAAACCTAACATGCTTAAAGATGACATCACTCTGAAGTACTGTGCAAAGAATGGCCATGCCAAAATTCCCATTTTCTGGTCAAAAATGTTCTAATTTGGTAAATTAATAGTACAGGCCAACAGGAATCCACAAACCAAGAATGACCGACATACGCCAATTAGGGGGCACTACAGGACAAGCTAAAATTCCCATTTTCTGGTCAAAAATGTTCTAATTCGGTACAAGAATAGTACAGGCCAACAGGAATCCACAAACCAAGAATGACCGACATTCGCCACTAGGGGCACTACAGGACAAGCCAAAATTCCCATTTTCTGGTCAAAAATTTTCTAATTTGGTACTTTGATACTACAGGCCAACAGGAACCCACATACCAAGTGTGGCTCCACATTCGCCTCTTAGGGGGCTTACAGGCTACTCCAAAATTTCGTTTTCTGGTCAAAAACGCTCTAATTTGGTACATTGATACTGCAGGTCAACAGGAACCCTCAAACCAAGAATGGCTAACATTCGCCTTAGGGGGCACTACAGGCCATGCCGAAATTCCCATTTTCTGGTCAAAAATGTTCTAATTTGGTACATTAATAGTACAGGCCAAAAGGAATCCACAAACCAAGAATGACCGACATTCACCACTAGGTGGCGTTAGAGGCCGCTCGAAATTCCCATTTTCTGGTCAAAAAGTTATAATTTGGTACATTGATACTACAGGCCAACAGGAACCCACAAACCAAGTATGGCCCACATTCGCCATTAGGGGCGCTTACAGGCCACTCCCAAAATTTCGCTTTCTGGTCAAAAATTTTCTAATATGGTACATTGATACTACTGGCCAACAGGAACCCACAAACAAAGAATGGCTAACATTCGCCTCTAGGGGGCACTAGAGGCCACGCTAAATTCCCATTTTATGGTCAAAAATGTTCTAATTTGGTACATTGATACTACAGGTCAACAGGAACCCTCAAACCAAGAATGGCTAACATTCACCCCTAGGGGCGTTACAGGTAATTCCCAAAAGTCCCATTTTCTGGTCAAATATTTTCTAATTATGTACATTGATACTACAGGCCAACAGGAACCCACAAACCAAGAATGACCCACATTTGCCCATAGGAGGCGCTACAGGCCACGCCCCAAAAAAATATTTTCAAAGTGATACCATTTCCACGCCTATTTAACCAATTCTTTTGAATCTTGGTGTACATGCCTCATTTCTCATTGGGAACAAAACGCCTCAAGGATCCATAAGGTATGATGGATTTTCCTGTAGACTGAAAATGTTTCGCTTAGGATTCAGACAGAAATACATGTTTTTTGGATTCATCCATTGAGAGGGTTTAACCCCAACCCTCTACTGATCAATTTGAAATGATTTGCCATTTTGAGGAGGAATCTGCATTGCTGCTTGCAGCTATATTTATTATTATTATTATTATTATTTTCTCCTTGAGCCCCAATAGCTCAAAAAGTCACTGGTCAAAATTTTCTAAATTGGCACATTGATACTCCATGCCAACGGGTACCCCCAAACCAAGAATGGCCCACATTCTACCATAGGTGGCGCTTACAGGCCACGCCCAAAAAACAAAATTCAAAGTGATACAATTTCCACGCCATTTGTCCAAATCTTCTGAAATTTGGTGTACATGCCTCATTCCTCATGGGGAACAAAAAGCCTCAAGAACCCATAACTTCCGCCATGATGGATTTTTCCGCGACGCTGAAAATTTGCATAAAACCTACAAAACTCTTTCTTCTCCTGAACCGTAGCTCCAATTGACTTGAAATTTGGTACACATGTGTAGAATGGACATCCTTGAAAACGCTACTTAGGAAAAAATGAATACTATACAAAATGGCTGAAAGGGGCGTGTTTATGTAAATGTCCAAATTTTAACAATATATACGTGTCAATAAATCAAATGTAATTTTGACTGATGGTTTTTCAAACCTAACATGCTTAAAGATGACATCACTCTGAAGTACTGTGCAAAGAATGGCCATGCCAAAATTCCCATTTTCTGGTCAAAAATGTTCTAATTTGGTAAATTAATAGTACAGGCCAACAGGAATCCACAAACCAAGAATGACCGACATACGCCACTAGGGGCACTACAGGACAAGCCAAAATTCCCATTTTCTGGTCAAAAATGTTCTAATTCGTACAAGAATAGTACAGGCCAACAGGAATCCACAAACCAAGAATGACCGACATTCGCCAACTAGGGGCACTACAGGACAAGCCAAAATTCCCATTTTCTGGTCAAAAATTTTCTAATTTGGTACTTTGATACTACAGGCCAACAGGAACCCACATACCAAGTGTGGCCCACATTCTGCCCTTAGGGGGCTTACAGGCTACTCCAAAATTTCCGCTTTCTGGTCAAAAACGTTCTAATTTGGTACATTGATACTGCAGGTCAACAGGAACCCTCAAACCAAGAATGGCTAACATTCGCCTCTAGGGGCACTACAGGCCATGCCGAAATTCCCATTTTCTGGTCAAAAATGTTCTAATTTGGTACATTAATAGTACAGGCCAAAAGGAATCCACAAACCAAGAATGACCGACATTCACCACTAGGTGGCGCTTAGAGGCCGCTCGAAATTCCCATTTTCTGGTCAAAAAGTTATAATTTGGTACATTGATACTACAGGCCAACAGGAACCCACAAACCAAGTATGGCCCACATTCGCCATTAGGGGCTTACAGGCCACTCCCAAAATTTCGTTTTCTGGTCAAAAATTTTCTAATATGGTACATTGATACTACTGGCCAACAGGAACCCACAAACAAAGAATGGCTAACATTCGCCTTAGGGGCACTAGAGGCCACTAAATTCCCATTTTATGGTCAAAATGTTCTAATTTGGTACATTGATACTACAGGTCAACAGGAACCCTCAAACCAAGAATGGCTAACATTCACCCCTAGGGGCTTACAGGTAATTCCTAAAAGTCCCATTTTCTGGTCAAATATTTTCTAATTATGTACATTGATACTACAGGCCAACAGGAACCCACAAACCAAGAATGACCCACATTTGCCCATAGGAGGCGCTACAGGCCACGCCTCAAAAAAAATATTTTCAAAGTGATACCATTTCCACGCCATTTGTCCAATTCTTCTGAAACTTGGTGTACATGCCTCATTTCTCATTGGGAACAAAAAGCCTCAAGGATCCATAAGGTCTGTATGGATTTTCCTGTACATTGAAAATGTTTCGCTTAGGATTCAGACAGAAGTACATGTTTTTTGAATTCATCCATTGAGAGGGTTTATCCCCAACCATCTACTGATCAATTTGAAATGATTTGCCATTTTGAGGAGGAATCCGCGATTGCTGCTTGCAGCTATATTTATTATTATTATTATTATTCTTCTCCTTGAGCCCAAATAGCTCAAAAAGTCACTGGTCAAAATTTTCTAAATTGGCACATTGATAGTCCATGCCAACGGGTACCCCCAAACCAAGAATGGTCAACATTCTACCATAGGTGGCGCTACAGGCCACGCCCAAAAAAAAATATTTTCAAAGTGATACCATTTCCACGCCATTTGTCCAAATCTTCTGAAACTTGGTGTACATGCCTCATTTCTCATGGGGAACAAAAAGCCTCAAGAACCCATAACTTCCGCCATGATGGATTTTCCCAGACGCTGAAAATTTGCTAAAACCTACAAAACTCTTCTTCTCCTGAACCGTGAGCTCCAATTGACTTGAAATTTGGTACACATGTGTAGAATTGAAGTCTTTGAAAACGCTACTTAGGAAAAATGAATACTGATACAAAATGGCTGAAAGGGGCGTGTTTATGTAAATGTCCAAATTTTAACAATATATACGTGTCAATAAATCAAATGTAATTTTGACTGATGGTTTTTCAAACCTAACATGCTTCAAGATGACATCACTCTGAAGTACTGCGCAAAGAATGGCTAACATTCGCCTCTAGGGGGCTTACAGGCCATGCCGAAATTCCCATTTTCTGGTCTAAAATGTTCTAATTTGGTACAATGGTACTACAGGCCAACAGGAACCCACAAACCAAGAATGGCCGACATTCTGCCACTAGGGGGCTTAAAGGCCACGCCAAAATTCCCGCTTTCTGGTCAAAATGTTCTAATTTGGTACATTGATACTACAGGCCAACAGGAACCCACAAACCAAGAATGGCCAACATTCACCCTAGGGGCTTACAGGCCATCCAAATTCCCATTTTCTGGTCAAAATGTTCTAATTTGGTACAATGGTACTACAGGCCAACAGGAACCCACAAACCAAGAATGGCCAACATTCGCCATTAGGGGCTTACAGGTAATTCCAAAAGTCCCATTTTCTGGTCAAACATTTTCTAATTTGGTACATTGATTCTACAGGCCAAAAGGAACCCATCAAACCAAGAATGGCTCACATTCGCCCCTAGGGGGCTTACAGGCCACTCCAAAATTCCCATTTTCTGGTCAAATATTTTCTAATTTTGTACATTGATACTACAGGCCAACAGGAACCCACAAACCAAGAATGGCCCACATTCGACCATAGGTGGTGCTACAGGCCACGTCCCAAAAAAATATTTTCAAAGTGATACCATTTCCACGCCTATTTGTCCAATTCTTCTGAAACTTGGTGTACATGCCTCATTTCTCATTGGGAACAAAAAGCCTCAAGGATCCATAAGGTCCGTATGGATTTTCCTGTACATTGAAAATGTTTCGCTTAGGATTCAGACAAAGACATGTTTTTTGAATTCCTTAATTGGGAGGGTTTATCCCCAACCATCTACTGATCAATTTTAAATGATTTGCCATTTTGAGGAGGAATCTGCATTGCTGCTTGCAGCTATATTTATTATTATTATTATTATTATTATTCTCCTTGAGCCCCAATAGCTCAAAAAGTCACTGGTCAAAATTTTCTAAATTGGCACATTGATACTCCATGCCAACGGGTACCCCCAAACCAAGAATGGCCCACATTCGCCCATAGGTGGCGCTTACAGGCCACGCCCAAAAAACAAATATTCAAAGTGATACAATTTCCACGCCATTTGTCCAAATCTTCTGAAACTTGGTGTACATGCCTCATTCCTCATGGGGAACAAAAAGCCTCAAGAACCCATAACTTCCGCCATGATGGATTTTTCCAGACGCTGAAAATTTGCTAAAACCTACAAAACTCTTCTTCTCCTGAACCGTGAGCTCCAATTGACTTGAAATTTGGTACACATGTGTAGAATGGACAGTCCTTGAAAACGCTACTTAGGAAAAATGAATACTGATACAAAATGGCTGAAAGGGGCGTGTTTATGTAAATGTCCAAATTTTAACAATATATACGTGTCAATAAATCAAATGTAATTTTGACTGATGGTTTTTCAAACCTAACATGCTTCAAGATGACATCACTCTGAAGTACTGCGCAAAGAATGGCCAACATTCTGCCACTAGGGGCGCTTACAGGCCATGCCGAAATTCCCATTTTCTGGTCTAAAATGTTCTAATTTGGTACAATGGTACTACAGGCCAACAGGAACCCACAAACCAAGAATGGCCGACATTCTGCCACTAGGGGGCTTAAAGGCCACGCCAAAATTCCCGCTTTCTGGTCAAAAATGTTCTAATTTGGTACATTGATACTACAGGCCAACAGGAACCCACAAACCAAGAATGGCCAACATTCACCCCTAGGGGGCTTACAGGCCATGCCGAAATTCCCATTTTCTGGTCTAAAATGTTCTAATTTGGTACAATGGTACTACAGGCCAACAGGAACCCACAAACCAAGAATGGCCAACATTCGCCATTAGGGGGCTTACAGGTAATTCCCAAAAGTCCCATTTTCTGGTCAAACATTTTCTAATTTGGTACATTGATTCTACAGGCCAACAGGAACCCACAAACCAAGAATGGCTCCACATTCGCCTCTAGGGGCGCTTACAGGCCACTCCAAAATTCCCATTTTCTGGTCAAATATTTTCTAATTTTGTACATTGATACTACAGGCCAACAGGAACCCACAAACCAAGAATGGCCCACATTTGCCCATAGGTGGTGCTTACAGGCCACGTCCCAAAAAAATATTTTCAAAGTGATACCATTTCCACGCCTATTTGTCCAATTCTTCTGAAACTTGGTGTACATGCCTCATTTCTCATTGGGAACAAAAAGCCTCAAGGATCCATAAGGTCCTGTATGGATTTTCCTGTACATTGAAAATGTTTCGCTTAGGATTCAGACAGAAGTACATGTTTTTTGAATTCCTCAATTGGGAGGGTTTATCCCCAACCATCTACTGATCAATTTTAAATGATTTGCCATTTTGAGGAGGAATCATGCATTGCTGCTTGCAGCTATATTTATTATTATTATTATTATTATTACTTCTCCTTGAGCCCCAATAGCTCAAAAAGTCACTGGTCAAAATTTTCTAAATTGGCACATTGATACTCCATGCCAACGGGTACCCTCAAACCAAGAATGGCCCACATTCGCCCATAGGTGGCGCTTACAGGCCACGCCCAAAAAACAAAATTCAAAGTGATACAATTTCCACGCCCATTTGTCCAAATCTTCTGAAATTTGGTGTACATGCCTCATTCCTCATGGGGAACAAAAAGCCTCAAGAACCCATAACTTCCGCCATGATGGATTTTCCCAGACGCTGAAAAATTTGCTAAAACCTACAAAACTCTTCTTCTCCTGAACCGTGAGCTCTAATTGACTTGAAATTTGGTACACATGTGTAGAATGGACATCCTTGAAAACGCTATTTAGGAAAAATGAATACGATACAAAATGGCTGAAAGGGGCGTGTTTATGTAAATGTCCAAATTTTAACAATATATACGTGTCAATAAATCAAATGTAATTTTGACTGATGGTTTTTCAAACCTAACATGCTTAAAGATGACATCACTCTGAAGTACTGTGCAAAGAATGGCCATGCCAAAATTCCCATTTTCTGGTCAAAAATGTTCTAATTTGGTAAATTAATAGTACAGGCCAACAGGAATCCACAAACCAAGAATGACCGACATACCAACTAGGGGCACTACAGGACAAGCCAAAATTCCCATTTTCTGGTCAAAAATGTTCTAATTCGGTACAAGAATAGTACAGGCCAACAGGAATCCACAAACCAAGAATGACCGACATTCGCCACTAGGGGCACTACAGGACAAGCCAAAATTCCCATTTTCTGGTCAAAATTTTCTAATTTGGTACTTTGATACTACAGGCCAACAGGAACCCACATACCAAGTGTGGCCCACATTCGCCCTTAGGGGGCTTACAGGCTACTCCAAAATTTCGCTTTCTGGTCAAAACGCTCTAATTTGGTACATTGATACTGCAGGTCAACAGGAACCCTCAAACCAAGAATGGCTAACATTCGCCTTAGGGGCACTACAGGCCATGCCAAATTCCATTTTCTGGTCAAAATGTTCTAATTTGGTACATTAATAGTACAGGCCAAAAGGAATCCACAAACCAAGAATGACCGACATTCACCACTAGGTGGCTTAGAGGCCGTCAAATTCCCATTTTCTGGTCAAAAGTTATAATTTGGTACATTGATACTACAGGCCAACAGGAACCCACAAACCAAGTATGGCCCACATTCGCCATTAGGGGGCTTACAGGCCACTCCCAAAATTTCGCTTTCTGGTCAAAAATTTTCTAATATGGTACATTGATACTACTGGCCAACAGGAACCCACAAAACAAAGAATGGCTAACATTCGCCCTTAGGGGCACTAGAGGCCACTGAAATTCCCATTTTATGGTCAAAAATGTTCTAATTTGGTACATTGATACTACAGGTCAACAGGAACCCTCAAACCAAGAATGGCCAACATTCACCCCTAGGGGCGCTTACAGGTAATTCCCAAAAGTCCCATTTTCTGGTCAAATATTTTCTAATTATGTACATTGATACTACAGGCCAACAGGAACCCACAAACCAAGAATGACCCACATTTGCCCATAGGAGGCGCTTACAGGCCACGCTCCAAAAAATATTTTCAAAGTGATACCATTTCCACGCCTATTTAACCAATTCTTTTGAATCTTGGTGTACATGCCTCATTTCTCATTGGGAACAAAAAGCTTCAAGGATCCATAAGGTATGATGGATTTTCCTGTAGACTGAAAATGTTTCGCTTAGGATTCAGACAGAAATACATGTTTTTTGGATTCATCCATTGAGAGGGTTTAACCCCAACCCTCTACTGATCAATTTGAAATGATTTGCCATTTTGAGGAGGAATCTGCAGATTAGCTGCTTTGCAGCTATATTTATTATTATTATTATTATTATTATTATTATTATTCTTCTCCTTGAGCCCCAATAGCTCAAAAAGTCACTGGTCAAAATTTTCTAAATTGGCACATTGATACTCCATGCCAACGGGTACCCCTAAACCAAGAATGGCCCACATTCTACCATAGGTGGCGTTACAGGCCACGCCCAAAAAACAAAATTCAAAGTGATACAATTTCCACGCCATTTGTCCAAATCTTCTGAAATTTGGTGTACATGCCTCATTCCTCATGGGGAACAAAAAGCCTCAAGAACCCATAACTTCCGCCATGATGGATTTTCCCAGACGCTGAAAATTTGCTAAAACCTACAAAACTCTTTCTTCTCCTGAACCGTGAGCTCCAATTGACTTGAAATTTGGTACACATGTGTAGAATGGACATCCTTGAAAACGCTACTTAGGAAAAATGAATACTATACAAAATGGCTGAAAGGGGCGTGTTTATGTAAATGTCCAAATTTTAACAATATATACGTAGTCAATAAATCAAATGTAATTTTGACTGATGGTTTTTCAAACCTAACATGCTTAAAGATGACATCACTCTGAAGTACTGTGCAAAGAATGGCCATGCCAAAATTCCCATTTTCTGGTCAAAAATGTTCTAATTTGGTAAATTAATAGTACAGGCCAACAGGAATCCACAAACCAAGAATGACCGACATACTACCATTAGGGGCACTACAGGACAAGCTAAAATTCCCATTTTCTGGTCAAAATGTTCTAATTCGGTACAAGAATAGTACAGGCCAACAGGAATCCACAAACCAAGAATGACCGACATTCGCCACTAGGGGCACTACAGGACAAGCCAAAATTCCCATTTTCTGGTCAAAAATTTTCTAATTTGGTACTTTGATACTACAGGCCAACAGGAACCCACATACCAAGTGTGGCTCTACATTCGCCTCTTAGGGGGCTTACAGGCTACTCCAAAATTTCGCTTTCTGGTCAAAAACGCTCTAATTTGGTACATTGATACTGCAGGTCAACAGGAACCCTCAAACCAAGAATGGCTAACATTCGCCCTTAGGGGCACTACAGGCCATGCCGAAATTCCCATTTTCTGGTCAAAAATGTTCTAATTTGGTACATTAATAGTACAGGCCAAAAGGAATCCACAAACCAAGAATGACCAACATTCACCACTAGGTGGCGCTTAGAGGCCATGTCGAAATTCCCATTTTCTGGTCAAAAAGTTATAATTTGGTACATTGATACTACAGGCCAACAGGAACCCACAAACCAAGTATGGCCCACATTCGCCATTAGGGGGCTTACAGGCCACTCCCAAAATTTCGCTTTCTGGTCAAAAATTTTCTAATATGGTACATTGATACTACTGGCCAACAGGAACCCACAAACAAAGAATGGCTAACATTCGCCCTTAGGGGGCACTAGAGGCCACTTAAATTCCCATTTTATGGTCAAAATGTTCTAATTTGGTACATTGATACTACAGGTCAACAGGAACCCTCAAACCAAGAATGGCTAACATTCACCCCTAGGGGCGCTTACAGGTAATTCCCAAAAGTCCCATTTTCTGGTCAAATATTTTCTAATTATGTACATTGATACTACAGGCCAACAGGAACCCACAAACCAAGAATGACCCACATTTGCCCATAGGAGGCGCTACAGGCCACGCTTCCAAAAAATATTTTCAAAGTGATACCATTTCCACGCCTATTTAACCAATTCTTTTGAATCTTGGTGTACATGCCTCATTTCTCATTGGGAACAAAAAGCCTCAAGGATCCATAAGGTCATGATGGATTTTCCTGTAGACTGAAAATGTTTCGCTTAGGATTCAGACAGAAATACATGTTTTTTGGATTCATCCATTGAGAGGGTTTAACCCCAACCCTCTACTGATCAATTTGAAATGATTTGCCATTTTGAGGAGGAATCCGCATTGCTGCTTGCAGCTATATTTATTATTATTATTATTATTATTCTCCTTGAGCCCCAATAGCTCAAAAAGTCACTGGTCAAAATTTTCTAAATTGGCACATTGATACTCCATGCCAACGGGTACCCCCAAACCAAGAATGGCCCACATTCGCCCATAGGTGGCGCTTACAGGCCACGCCCAAAAAACAAAATTTCAAAGTGATACCATTTCCACGCCATTTGTCCAAATCTCCTGAAATTTGGTGTACATGCCTCATTCCTCATGGGGAACAAAAAGCCTCAAGAACCCATAACTTCCGCCATGATGGATTTTCTCCAGACGCTGAAAATTTGCTAAAACCTACAAAACTCTTCTTCTCCTGAACCGTGAGCTCCAATTGACTTGAAATTTGGTACACATGTGTAGAATGGACAGTCCTTGAAAACGCTATTTAGGAAAAAATGAATACGATACAAAATGGCTGAAAGGGGCGTGTTTATGTAAATGTCCAAATTTTAACAATATATACGTGTCAATAAATCAAATGTAATTTTGACTGATGGTTTTTCAAACCTAACATGCTTCAAGATGACATCACTCTGAAGTACTGCGCAAAGAATGGCTAACATTCGCCTCTAGGGGGCTTACAGGCCATGCCGAAATTCCCATTTTCTGGTCTAAAATGTTCTAATTTGGTACAATGGTACTACAGGCCAACAGGAACCCACAAACCAAGAATGGCCGACATTCGCCACTAGGGGGCTTAAAGGCCACGCCAAAATTCCCGCTTTCTGGTCAAAAATGTTCTAATTTGGTACATTGATACTACAGGCCAACAGGAACCCACAAACCAAGAATGGCCAACATTCACCCCTAGGGGGCTTACAGGCCATGCCGAAATTCCCATTTTCTGGTCTAAAATGTTCTAATTTGGTACAATGGTACTACAGGCCAACAGGAACCCACAAACCAAGAATGGCCAACATTCGCCATTAGGGGGCTTACAGGTAATTCCCAAAAGTCCCATTTTCTGGTCAAACATTTTCTAATTTGGTACATTGATTCTACAGGCCAACAGGAACCCACAAACCAAGAATGGCTCACATTCGCCCCTAGGGGGCTTACAGGCCACTCCAAAATTCCCATTTTCTGGTCAAATATTTTCTAATTTTGTACATTGATACTACAGGCCAACAGGAACCCACAAACCAAGAATGGCCCACATTCGACCTATAGGTGGTGCTACAGGCCACGTTCCAAAAAAAATATTTTCAAAGTGATACCATTTCCACGCCATTTGTCCAATTCTTCTGAAACTTGGTGTACATGCCTCATTTCTCATTGGGAACAAAAAGCCTCAAGGATCCATAAGGTCCTGTATGGATTTTCCTGTACATTGAAAATGTTTCGCTTAGGATTCAGACAGAAGTACATGTTTTTTGAATTCATTAATTGGGAGGGTTTATCCCCAACCATCTACTGATCAATTTTAAATGATTTGCCATTTTGAGGAGGAATCCGCATTGCTGCTTGCAGCTATATTTATTATTATTATTATTATTATTCTTCTCCTTGAGCCCCAATAGCTCAAAAAGTCACTGGTCAAAATTTTCTAAATTGGCACATTGATACTCCATGCCAACGGGTACCCCTAAACCAAGAATGGCCCACATTCTGCCCATAGGTGGCGCTACAGGCCACGCCCAAAAAACAAAATTCAAAGTGATACAATTTCCACGCCATTTGTCCAAATCTTCTGAAATTTGGTGTACATGCCTCATTCCTCATGGGGAACAAAAAGCCTCAAGAACCCATAACTTCCGCCATGATGGATTTTCCCAGACGCTGAAAATTTGCTAAAACCTACAAAACTCTTTCTTCTCCTGAACCGTGAGCTCCAATTGACTTGAAATTTGGTACACATGTGTAGAATGGACATCCTTGAAAACGCTATTTAGGAAAAATGAATACGATACAAAATGGCTGAAAGGGGCGTGTTTATGTAAATGTCCAAATTTTAACAATATATACGTGTCAATAAATCAAATGTAATTTTGACTGATGGTTTTTCAAACCTAACATGCTTCAAGATGACATCACTCTGAAGTACTGATGCAAAGAATGGCTAACATTCGCCTTAGGGGCTTACAGGCCATGCCGAAATTCCCATTTTCTGGTCTAAAATGTTCTAATTTGGTACAATGGTACTACAGGCCAACAGGAACCCACAAACCAAGAATGGCCGACATTCGCCACTAGGGGCTTAAAGGCCAAGCCAAAATTCCCGCTTTCTGGTCAAAATGTTCTAATTTGGTACATTGATACTACAGGCCAACAGGAACCCACAAACCAAGAATGGCCAACATTCACCCCTAGGGGCGCTTACAGGCCATGCCAAAATTCCCATTTTCTGGTCAAAATGTTCTAATTTGGTACATTGATACTACAGGCCAACAGGAACCCACACAAACCAAGAATGGCTCATACAGTCATTCAGTCCTCACTCTAGGGGCGCTTACAGGCCATCTCCAAAATTCCCATTTTCTGGTCAAATATTTTCTAATTTTGTACATTGATACTACAGGCCAACAGGAACCCACAAACCAAGAATGGCCCACTATTCGACCATAGGTGGCGCTTACAGGCCACGTCCCAAAAAAATATTTTCAAAGTGATACCATTTCCACGCCTATTTATCCAATTCTTCTGAAACTTGGTGTACATGCCTCATTTCTCATTGGGAACAAAAAGCCTCAAGGATCCATAAGGTCCGTATGGATTTTCCTGTACATTGAAAATGTTTCGCTTAGGATTCAGACAGAAGTACATGTTTTTTGAATTCATTAATTGGGAGGGTTTATCCCCAACCATCTACTGATCAATTTTAAATGATTTGCCATTTTGAGGAGGAATCATGCATTGCTGCTTGCAGCTATATTATTATTATTATTATTATTATTATTATTATTCTCCTTGAGCCCCAATAGCTCAAAAAGTCACTGGTCAAAATTTTCTAAATTGGCACATTGATACTCCATGCCAACGGGTACCCCTAAACCAAGAATGGCCCACATTCGCCCATAGGTGGCGCTTACAGGCCACGCCCAAAAAACAAAATTCAAAGTGATACAATTTCCACGCCATTTGTCCAAATCTTCTGAAATTTGGTGTACATGCCTCATTCCTCATGGGGAACAAAAAGCCTCAAGAACCCATAACTTCCGCCATGATGGATTTTCTCCAGACGCTGAAAATTTGCTAAAACCTACAAAACTCTTTCTTCTCCTGAACCGTGAGCTCCAATTGACTTGAAATTTGGTACACATGTGTAGAATGGACATCCTTGAAAACGCTACTTAGGAAAAATGAATACGATACAAAATGGCTGAAAGGGGCGTGTTTATGTAAATGTCCAAATTTTAACAATATATACGTGTCAATAAATCAAATGTAATTTTGACTGATGGTTTTTCAAACCTAACATGCTTAAAGATGACATCACTCTGAAGTACTGTGCAAAGAATGGCCATGCTAAAATTCCCATTTTCTGGTCAAAATGTTCTAATTTGGTAAATTAATAGTACAGGCCAACAGGAATCCACAAACCAAGAATGACCTACATACGCCACTAGGGGCACTACAGGACAAGCCAAAATTCCCATTTTCTGGTCAAAAATGTTCTAATTCGGTACAAGAATAGTACAGGCCAACAGGAATCCACAAACCAAGAATGACCTACATTCGCCACTAGGGGCACTACAGGACAAGCCAAAATTCCCATTTTCTGGTCAAAAATTTTCTAATTTGGTACTTTGATACTACAGGCCAACAGGAACCCACATACCAAGTGTGGCCTACATTCAGCTCTTAGGGGCACTTACAGGCTACTGCCAAAATTCCTCGCTTTTCTGGTCAAAAATGTTCTAATTTGGTACATTGATACTACAGGCCAACAGGAACCCACAAACCAAGAATGGCCAACATTCACCACTAGGTGGCTTACAGGCCATGCCGAAATTCCCATTTTCTGGTCAAAAATGTTCTAATTTGGTACATTGATACTACAGGCCAACAGGAACCCACAAACCAAGTATGGCCCACATTCGCCATTAGGGGGCTTACAGGCCACTCCCAAAATTTCGTTTTCTGGTCAAAAATTTTCTAATATGGTACATTGATACTACTGGCCAACAGGAACCCACAAACAAAGAATGGCTAACATTCGCCTCTAGGGGCACTAGAGGCCACTTAAATTCCCATTTTATGGTCAAAAATGTTCTAATTTGGTACATTGATACTACAGGTCAACAGGAACCCTCAAACCAAGAATGGCTAACATTCACCCCTAGGGGGCTTACAGGTAATTCCTAAAAGTCCCATTTTCTGGTCAAATATTTTCTAATTATGTACATTGATACTACAGGCCAACAGGAACCCACAAACCAAGAATGACCCACATTTGCCCATAGGAGGTGCTTACAGGCCACGTCCCAAAAAAATATTTTCAAAGTGATACCATTTCCACGCCTATTTAACCAATTCTTTTGAATCTTGGTGTACATGCCTCATTTCTCATTGGGAACAAAAAGCCTCAAGGATCCATAAGGTCATGATGGATTTTCCTGTAGACTGAAAATGTTTCGCTTAGGATTCAGACAGAAATACATGTTTTTTGGATTCATCCATTGAGAGGGTTTAACCCCAACCCTCTACTGATCAATTTGAAATGATTTGCCATTTTGAGGAGGAATCCGCATTGCTGCTTGCAGCTATATTATTATTATTATTATTATTATTATTATTCTCCTTGAGCCCCAATAGCTCAAAAAGTCACTGGTCAAAAGTTTTCTAAATTGGCACATTGATAGTCCATGCCAACGGGTACCCCCAAACCAAGAATGGCCCACATTCGCCCATAGGTGGCGCTTACAGGCCACGCCCAAAAAACAAATATTCAAAGTGATACCATTTCCACGCCATTTGTCCAAATCTTCTGAAACTTGGTGTACATGCCTCATTCCTCATGGGGAACAAAAAGCCTCAAGAACCCATAACTTCCGCCATGATGGATTTTTCCAGACGCTGAAAATTTGCTAAAACCTACAAAACTCTTTCTTCTCCTGAACCGTAGCTCCAATTGACTTGAAATTTGGTACACATGTGTAGAATTGACAGTCCTTGAAAACGCTACTTAGGAAAAAATGAATACTGATACAAAATGGCTGAAAGGGGCGTGTTTATGTAAATGTCCAAATTTTAACAATATATACGCGTCAATAAATCAAATGTAATTTTGACTGATGGTTTTTCAAACCTAACATGCTTCAAGATGACATCACTCTGAAGTACTCATGCAAAGAATGGCTAACATTCGCCTCTAGGGGGCTTACAGGCCATGCCTAAATTCCCATTTTCTGGTCTAAAATGTTCTAATTTGGTACAATGGTACTACAGGCCAACAGGAACCCACAAACCAAGAATGGCCGACATTCGCCACTAGGGGGCTTAAAGGCCACGCCTAAAATTCCCGCTTTCTGGTCAAAAATGTTCTAATTTGGTACATTGATACTACAGGCCAACAGGAACCCACAAACCAAGAATGGCCAACATTCACCCCTAGGGGGCTTACAGGCCATGCCGAAATTCCCATTTTCTGGTCTAAAATGTTCTAATTTGGTACAATGGTACTACAGGCCAACAGGAACCCACAAACCAAGAATGGCCAACATTCGCCATTAGGGGGCTTACAGGTAATTCCCAAAAGTCCCATTTTCTGGTCAAACATTTTCTAATTTGGTACATTGATTCTACAGGCCAAAAGGAACCCACAAACCAAGAATGGCCCACATTCGCCCCTAGGGGCGCTTACAGGCCACTCCAAAATTCCCATTTTCTGGTCAAATATTTTCTAATTTTGTACATTGATACTACAGGCCAACAGGAACCCACAAACCAAGAATGGCCCACATTCGACCATAGGTGGCGCTACAGGCCACGTCCCAAAAAAATATTTTCAAAGTGATACCATTTCCACGCCATTTGTCCAATTCTTCTGAAACTTGGTGTACATGCCTCATTTCTCATTGGGAACAAAAAGCCTCAAGGATCCATAAGGTCCGTATGGATTTTCCTGTACATTGAAAATGTTTCGCTTAGGATTCAGACAGAAGACATGTTTTTTGAATTCCTTAATTGGGAGGGTTTATCCCCAACCATCTACTGATCAATTTTAAATGATTTGCCATTTTGAGGAGGAATCCGCATTGCTGCTTGCAGCTATATTTATTATTATTATTATTATTCTTCTCCTTGAGCCCCAATAGCTCAAAAAGTCACTGGTCAAAATTTTCTAAATTGGCACATTGATACTCCATGCCAACGGGTACCCCCAAACCAAGAATGGCCCACATTCTACCATAGGTGGCGCTACAGGCCACGTCCAAAAAACAAAATTCAAAGTGATACAATTTCCACGCCATTTGTCCAAATCTTCTGAAATTTGTGTACATGCCTCATTCCTCATGGGGAACAAAAAGCCTCAAGAACCCATAACTTCCGCCATGATGGATTTTCCCGGACGCTGAAAATTTGCGTAAAACCTACAAAACTCTTTCTTCTCCTGAACCGTAGCTCCAATTGACTTGAAATTTGGTACACATGTGTAGAATGGACATCCTTGAAAACGCTACTTAGGAAAAATGAATACTATACAAAATGGCTGAAAGGGGCGTGTTTATGTAAATGTCCAAATTTTAACAATATATACGTGTCAATAAATCAAATGTAATTTTGACTGATGGTTTTTCAAACCTAACATGCTTCAAGATGACATCACTCTGAAGTACTGCGAAAGAATGGCTAACATTCGCCTTAGGGGGCTTACAGGCCATGCCGAAATTCCCATTTTCTGGTCTAAAATGTTCTAATTTGGTACATTGATACTACAGGCCAACAGGAACCCACAAACCAAGAATGGCCAATGCATAGGGCTGCCACATTCTGCCTCAATCTAAGGCGACAGGCCCACTAACAAGAGGCCACATTCCCTAGGGGCTACAGAATTCCCATTTTCTGGTCAAAATGTTCTAATTTGGTACATTGATACTACAGGCCAACAGGAACCCACAAACCAAGAATGGCCAACATTCGCATTAGGGGCTACAGGTAATCCAAAGTCCCATTTTCTGGTCAAACATTTCTAATTTGGTACATTGATCTACAGGCCAAAGGAACCCATAAACCAAGAATGGCCACATTCCCCTAGGGCTTACAGGCCACCCAAAATTCCCATTTTCTGGTCAAATATTTTCTAATTTTGTACATTGATACTACAGGCCAACAGGAACCCACAAACCAAGAATGGCCCACATTTGCCCATAGGTGGCGCTTACAGGCCACGTCCCAAAAAAATATTTTCAAAGTGATACCATTTCCACGCCTATTTAACCAATTCTTCTGAAACTTGGTGTACATGCCTCATTTCTCATTGGGAACAAAAAGCCTCAAGGATCCATAAGGTCCGATGATGGATTTTCCTGTACACTGAAAATGTTTCGCTTAGGATTCAGACAGAAATACATGTTTTTTGAATTCATCCATTGAGAGGGTTTAACCCCAACCCTCTACTGATCAATTTTAAATGATTTGCCATTTTGAGGAGGAATCTGCATTGCTGCTTGCAGCTATATTTATTATTATTATTATTATTCTTCTCCTTGAGCCCCAATAGCTCAAAAAGTCACTGGTCAAAAATTTTCTAAATTGGCACATTGATACTCCATGCCAACGGGTACCCCTAAACCAAGAATGGCCCACATTCGCCCATAGGTGGCGCTTACAGGCCACGCCCAAAAAACAAAATTCAAAGTGATACAATTTCCACGCCATTTGTCCAAATCTTCTGAAATTTGGTGTACATGCCTCATTCCTCATGGGGAACAAAAAGCCTCAAGAACCCATAACTTCCGCCATGATGGATTTTCCCAGACGCTGAAAATTTGCTAAAACCTACAAAACTCTTTCTTCTCCTGAACCGTAGCTCCAATTGACTTGAAATTTGGTACACATGTGTAGAATGGACATCCTTGAAAACGCTACTTAGGAAAAATGAATACGTATACAAAATGGCTGAAAGGGGCGTGTTTATGTAAATGTCCAAATTTTAACAATATATACGTGTCAATAAATCAAATGTAATTTTGACTGATGGTTTTTCAAACCTAACATGCTTAAAGATGACATCACTCTGAAGTACTGTGCAAAGAATGGCCATGCCAAAATTCCCATTTTCTGGTCAAAAATGTTCTAATTTGGTAAATTAATAGTACAGGCCAACAGGAATCCACAAACCAAGAATGACCTACATACGCCATTAGGGGCACTACAGGACAAGCTAAAATTCCCATTTTCTGGTCAAAAATGTTCTAATTCGTACAAGAATAGTACAGGCCAACAGGAATCCACAAACCAAGAATGACCTACATTCGCCACTAGGGGCACTACAGGACAAGCCAAAATTCCCATTTTCTGGTCAAAAATTTTCTAATTTGGTACTTTGATACTACAGGCCAACAGGAACCCACATACCAAGTGTGGCCCACATTCGCCCTTAGGGGCTTACAGGCTACTCCAAAATTTCGCTTTCTGGTCAAAAACGCTCTAATTTGGTACATTGATACTGCAGGTCAACAGGAACCCTCAAACCAAGAATGGCTAACATTCACCTTAGGGGCACTACAGGCCATGCCAAATTCCCATTTTCTGGTCAAAATGTTCTAATTTGGTACATTGATACTACAGGCCAACAGGAACCCACAGTAAACCAAGTAATGGCCCAACATTCTAGCCATTAGGGGGCTTACAGGCCACTCCCAAAATTTCTGCTTTTCTGGTCAAAAATTTTCTAATATGGTACATTGATACTACTGGCCAACAGGAACCCACAAACAAAGAATGGCTAACATTCGCCCTTAGGGGGCACTAGAGGCCACTCTAAATTCCCATTTTATGGTCAAAAATGTTCTAATTTGGTACATTGATACTACAGGTCAACAGGAACCCTCAAACCAAGAATGGCCAACATTCACCCCTAGGGGCGCTTACAGGTAATTCCCAAAAGTCCCATTTTCTGGTCAAATATTTTCTAATTATGTACATTGATACTACAGGCCAACAGGAACCCACAAACCAAGAATGACCCACATTTGCCCATAGGAGGCGCTTACAGGCCACGTTCCAAAAAATATTTTCAAAGTGATACCATTTCCACGCCATTTAACCAATTCTTTTGAATCTTGGTGTACATGCCTCATTTCTCATTGGGAACAAAAAGCCTCAAGGATCCATAAGGTATGATGGATTTTCCTGTAGACTGAAAATGTTTCGCTTAGGATTCAGACAGAAATACATGTTTTTTGATTCATCCATTGAGAGGGTTTAACCCCAACCCTCTACTGATCAATTTGAAATGATTTGCCATTTTGAGGAGGAATCAGCATTGCTGCTTGCAGCTATATTTATTATTATTATTATTATTATTCTTCTCCTTGAGCCCAAATAGCTCAAAAAGTCACTGGTCAAAAGTTTTCTAAATTGGCACATTGATAGTCCATGCCAACGGGTACCCCTAAACCAAGAATGGTCAACATTCGCCCATAGGTGGCGCTACAGGCCACGCCCAAAAAAAATATTTTCAAAGTGATACCATTTCCACGCCCATTTGTCCAAATCTTCTGAAACTTGGTGTACATGCCTCATTTCTCATGGGGAACAAAAAGCCTCAAGAACCCATAACTTCCGCCATGATGGATTTTTCCAGACGCTGAAAATTTGCTAAAACCTACAAAACTCTTTCTTCTCCTGAACCGTGAGCTCCAATTGACTTGAAATTTGGTACACATGTGTAGAATTGAAGTCTTTGAAAACGCTACTTAGGAAAAATGAATACTATACAAAATGGCTGAAAGGGGCGTGTTTATGTAAATGTCCAAATTTTAACAATATATACGCAGTCAATAAATCAAATGTAATTTTGACTGATGGTTTTTCAAACCTAACATGCTTCAAGATGACATCACTCTGAAGTACTGCGCAAAGAATGGCTAACATTCGCCCTTAGGGGGCTTACAGGCCATGCCGAAATTCCCATTTTCTGGTCTAAAATGTTCTAATTTGGTACAATGGTACTACAGGCCAACAGGAACCCACAAACCAAGAATGGCCGACATTCGCCACTAGGGGGCTTAAAGGCCACGCCTAAAATTCCCGCTTTCTGGTCAAAAATGTTCTAATTTGGTACATTGATACTACAGGCCAACAGGAACCCACAAACCAAGAATGGCCAACATTCACCCCTAGGGGGCTTACAGGCCATGCCGAAATTCCCATTTTCTGGTCTAAAATGTTCTAATTTGGTACAATGGTACTACAGGCCAACAGGAACCCACAAACCAAGAATGGCCAACATTCGCCATTAGGGGGCTTACAGGTAATTCCCAAAAGTCCCATTTTCTGGTCAAACATTTTCTAATTTGGTACATTGATTCTACAGGCCAAAAGGAACCCACAAACCAAGAATGGCTCCACATTCGCCCCTAGGGGGCTTACAGGCCACTCCAAAATTCCCATTTTCTGGTCAAATATTTTCTAATTTTGTACATTGATACTACAGGCCAACAGGAACCCACAAACCAAGAATGGCCCACATTCGACCATAGGTGGTGCTACAGGCCACGCTCCAAAAAAATATTTTCAAAGTGATACCATTTCCACGCCATTTGTCCAATTCTTCTGAAACTTGGTGTACATGCCTCATTTCTCATTGGGAACAAAAAGCCTCAAGGATCCATAAGGTCCGTATGGATTTTCCTGTACATTGAAAATGTTTCGCTTAGGATTCAGACAAAGACATGTTTTTTGAATTCCTTAATTGGGAGGGTTTATCCCCAACCATCTACTGATCAATTTTAAATGATTTGCCATTTTGAGGAGGAATCTGCATTGCTGCTTGCAGCTATATTTATTATTATTATTATTATTCTTCTCCTTGAGCCCCAATAGCTCAAAAAGTCACTGGTCAAAATTTTCTAAATTGGCACATTGATACTCCATGCCAACGGGTACCCCTAAACCAAGAATGGCCCACATTCTGCCCATAGGTGGCGCTTACAGGCCACGCCCAAAAAACAAAATTCAAAGTGATACAATTTCCACGCCATTTGTCCAAATCTTCTGAAATTTGGTGTACATGCCTCATTCCTCATGGGGAACAAAAAGCCTCAAGAACCCATAACTTCCGCCATGATGGATTTTCTCCAGACGCTGAAAAATTTGCTAAAACCTACAAAACTCTTCTTCTCCTGAACCGTAGCTCCAATTGACTTGAAATTTGGTACACATGTGTAGAATGGACATCCTTGAAAACGCTATTTAGGAAAAAATGAATACTATACAAAATGGCTGAAAGGGGCGTGTTTATGTAAATGTCCAAATTTTAACAATATATACGCGGTCAATAAATCAAATGTAATTTTGACTGATGGTTTTTCAAACCTAACATGCTTAAAGATGACATCACTCTGAAGTACTGTGCAAAGAATGGCCATGCTAAAATTCCCATTTTCTGGTCAAAAATGTTCTAATTTGGTAAATTAATAGTACAGGCCAACAGGAATCCACAAACCAAGAATGACCCACATACTCACTAGGGGCACTACAGGACAAGCCAAAATTCCCATTTTCTGGTCAAAAATGTTCTAATTCGCACAAGAATAGTACAGGCCAACAGGAATCCACAAACCAAGAATGACCGACATTCGCCACTAGGGGGCACTACAGGACAAGCCAAAATTCCCATTTTCTGGTCAAAAATTTTCTAATTTGGTACTTTGATACTACAGGCCAACAGGAACCCACATACCAAGTGTGGCCCACATTCGCCTCTTAGGGGGCTTACAGGCTACTCCAAAATTTCGCTTTCTGGTCAAAAACGCTCTAATTTGGTACATTGATACTGCAGGTCAACAGGAACCCTCAAACCAAGAATGGCTAACATTCGCCCTTAGGGGCACTACAGGCCATGCCGAAATTCCCATTTTCTGGTCAAAAATGTTCTAATTTGGTACATTAATAGTACAGGCCAAAAGGAATCCACAAACCAAGAATGACCGACATTCACCACTAGGTGGCTTAGAGGCCGCTTCTAAATTCCCATTTTCTGGTCAAAAAGTTATAATTTGGTACATTGATACTACAGGCCAACAGGAACCCACAAACCAAGTATGGCCCACATTCGCCATTAGGGGGCTTACAGGCCACTCCCAAAATTTCGTTTTCTGGTCAAAAATTTTCTAATATGGTACATTGATACTACTGGCCAACAGGAACCCACAAACAAAGAATGGCTAACATTCACCCTTAGGGGGCACTTAGAGGCCACGCTAAATTCCCATTTTATGGTCAAAAATGTTCTAATTTGGTACATTGATACTACAGGTCAACAGGAACCCTCAAACCAAGAATGGCCAACATTCACCCCTAGGGGCGCTTACAGGTAATTCCTAAAAGTCCCATTTTCTGGTCAAATATTTTCTAATTATGTACATTGATACTACAGGCCAACAGGAACCCACAAACCAAGAATGACCCACATTTGCCCATAGGAGGTGCTTACAGGCCACGTCTCCAAAAAAATATTTTCAAAGTGATACCATTTCCACGCCTATTTAACCAATTCTTTTGAATCTTGGTGTACATGCCTCATTTCTCATTGGGAACAAAAAGCCTCAAGGATCCATAAGGTATGATGGATTTTCCTGTAGACTGAAAATGTTTCGCTTAGGATTCAGACAGAAATACATGTTTTTTGAATTCATCCATTGAGAGGGTTTAACCCCAACCCTCTACTGATCAATTTGAAATGATTTGCCATTTTGAGGAGGAATCTGCAGATTGCTGCTTGCAGCTATATTTATTATTATTATTATTATTATTATTATTATTATTCTCCTTGAGCCCCAATAGCTCAAAAAGTCACTGGTCAAAATTTTCTAAATTGGCACATTGATACTCCATGCCAACGGGTACCCCCAAACCAAGAATGGCCCACATTCTGCCCATAGGTGGCGCTTACAGGCCACGCCCAAAAAACAAAATTCAAAGTGATACAATTTCCACGCCATTTGTCCAAATCTTCTGAAATTTGGTGTACATGCCTCATTCCTCATGGGGAACAAAAAGCCTCAAGAACCCATAACTTCCGCCATGATGGATTTTCCCAGACGCTGAAAATTTGCATAAAACCTACAAAACTCTTTCTTCTCCTGAACCGTGAGCTCCAATTGACTTGAAATTTGGTACACATGTGTAGAATGGACATCCTTGAAAACGCTACTTAGGAAAAAATGAATACTATACAAAATGGCTGAAAGGGGCGTGTTTATGTAAATGTCCAAATTTTAACAATATATACGTGTCAATAAATCAAATGTAATTTTGACTGATGGTTTTTCAAACCTAACATGCTTAAAGATGACATCACTCTGAAGTACTGTGCAAAGAATGGCCATGCTAAAATTCCCATTTTCTGGTCAAAAATGTTCTAATTTGGTAAATTAATAGTACAGGCCAACAGGAATCCACAAACCAAGAATGACCGACATACGCCAATTAGGGGCACTACAGGACAAGCCAAAATTCCCATTTTCTGGTCAAAAATGTTCTAATTCGTACAAGAATAGTACAGGCCAACAGGAATCCACAAACCAAGAATGACCGACATTCGCCACTAGGGGCACTACAGGACAAGCCAAAATTCCCATTTTCTGGTCAAAAATTTTCTAATTTGGTACTTTGATACTACAGGCCAACAGGAACCCACATACCAAGTGTGGCCTACATTCGCTCTTAGGGGGCTTACAGGCTACTCCAAAATTTCGCTTTCTGGTCAAAAACGCTCTAATTTGGTACATTGATACTGCAGGTCAACAGGAACCCTCAAACCAAGAATGGCTAACATTCGCCTTAGGGGGCACTACAGGCCATGCCGAAATTCCCATTTTCTGGTCAAAAATGTTCTAATTTGGTACATTAATAGTACAGGCCAAAAGGAATCCACAAACCAAGAATGACCGACATTCACCACTAGGTGGCGCTTAGAGGCCGCTCTAAATTCCCATTTTCTGGTCAAAAAGTTATAATTTGGTACATTGATACTACAGGCCAACAGGAACCCACAAAACCAAGTATGGCCCACATTCGCCATTAGGGGGCTTACAGGCCACTCCCAAAATTTCGCTTTCTGGTCAAAAATTTTCTAATATGGTACATTGATACTACTGGCCAACAGGAACCCACAAACAAAGAATGGCTAACATTCTGCCTTAGGGGCACTAGAGGCCACGTCAAATTCCCATTTTATGGTCAAAAATGTTCTAATTTGGTACATTGATACTACAGGTCAACAGGAACCCTCAAACCAAGAATGGCCAACATTCACCCCTAGGGGGCTTACAGGTAATTCCTAAAAGTCCCATTTTCTGGTCAAATATTTTCTAATTATGTACATTGACTACCTACAGGCCAACAGGAACCCAATACAAACCAAGAATGACCCACACATTTATGCCCATATATAGAGGCGCTTACAGGCCACGCCTCAAATACTACAGGCCAACAGGAACCCACAAACCAAGAATGACCCACATTTGCCCATAGGAGGCGCTACAGGCCACGTCCCAAAAAAATATTTTCAAAGTGATACCATTTCCACGCCATTTAACCAATTCTTCTGAATCTTGGTGTACATGCCTCATTTCTCATTGGGAACAAAAAGCCTCAAGGATCCATAAGGTCCATGATGGATTTTCCTGTAGACTGAAAATGTTTCGCTTAGGATTCAGACAGAAATACATGTTTTTTGAATTCATCCATTGAGAGGGTTTAACCCCAACCATCTACTGATCAATTTGAAATGATTTGCCATTTTGAGGAGGAATCTGCGATTGCTGCTTGCAGCTATATTTATTATTATTATTATTATTCTTCTCCTTGAGCCCCAATAGCTCAAAAAGTCACTGGTCAAAATTTTCTAAATTGGCACATTGATACTCCATGCCAACGGGTACCCCCAAACCAAGAATGGCCAACATTCGCCCATAGGTGGCGCTTACAGGCCACGCCCAAAAAACAAAATTCAAAGTGATACAATTTCCACGCCATTTGTCCAAATCTTCTGAAATTTGGTGTACATGCCTCATTCCTCATGGGGAACAAAAAGCC
>NW_026266248.1:0-42706 GCF_025860055.1 Xyrauchen texanus
GGTGGTTATGCCAAAATGTTAAAACAGTTACGCCGCACCCGAACAAATTATGGTCACAACACCAGAATGGGCAGAACAGTGATTTAAAACATCGGCCGCTGTACCGTAGCCAGCCGTCACGCGGTCGTCGACACGGCTCCTTCATCCCGAGCGAACAAGGTCCCGTGAAGTTCGTGGCGTAGCCCCGGCGCAGAGAGCGCGCGATATGCTGCGTCGAAGTCGTTGCAACTCCATCTGAAGCCGCCGTCACCATAATGTTCGTCAGATCAACTGGTCCCAGTTCCGCTTTTGTGACGCATCGGGCCGTTAGTAACCCAGTTGTTAAAGACAACATAGCGATACAAGGCATCCTCGCCACAACCTAGGCCCCCTCTGTCGCTTTTCGACGGAGAGATTTGTCACGCGTCGTTGGGGCAGCCAGGCAGCCATCAGCGACAATAACAGGCGCCTCGTCATCCCGATCGAAATGGGTCACTATGTTTTGCGACGCAGAGATGATTTTTCCTGCCAGCCAAGTGTCTGATCCGAAGTTGTGGCGATGTAGACACATCACTATTGAAAGAAGTCAACTTAGGCTTGGTCGCTTCGACGGCAGAGATAGCGTGATTTGTTAATGCCGCTAGTAGCCCGATCTGGCCGTTGTTAACATATGAGAAGAATCTTCCTCGTCATCCCGATTGAAAGGGCGAATGTTTGCGACGCAGACAGGACATCGCCGTTAAAGCCTGATCCGTTAGGCAGTTACCATATGACACGAGCCCCGTTATCTCCGACAGTTACCCCAGCTTCTGACGCTGACGCAGATAGCGTGACACACGGGTTGCCACAGTTAAGCGTTAACATAGCGATAGCTTATGAGTTTCTCGTCATCATCTCCGACCGGGTCTGTTTCGATTTTCGGGTGCAGAGATAGCTGGCATTCTGTGGTGCCAGCAGTTACCATGAATTTCAGTACGTTGTCAGTATGAATGAGGGGTTCGATGCCCGACGGAAGACAGTCTCTCATGGAGTTGCGGCGATGATGATTGGTTTGTCGTCCTTCTATTATCACTTCTTATCCCGAGACACCTCGATCTTTCAGAGCCTATGGGACTTGCCAAGGTGTTTATGCGAGCTTCGATTAATAACTGTCTGGAAATGAGTGTTTCTATGACACCGTGTTCAATACAAATCTTCCTGGCGTGCTCATGGGCCCGCCCCACACACGGCATTCGCGGTCTCATTGCTGCAGCATACCGCCAGCCCGAATGTGGCTTATTTAAATTCGCCGACCAATGTTGATGCCGCCTTACCGCCGCACGACCATCGCCAGCAGTGCTCATAGTTATCAGATACCCCGCATAACGTCACCATCGCAGTTCGCCAAATCCGTGATCTTAGTGCCTAAGTTTGCTGTTAGATATAATAAAACACCAGAGGGGATATTTCAGGAGAAGCTGTCGGGCAAAACCGCAGTGTTAAGCGGTCAGCGGTCATGAATAAATGTCCTCAGTAGTATGATTTTTCGGCAACAGTGATTGTTACCTGGGGTGGTTGCTGTGCAGCCGTCGGGCGTAATGGTTACGGCTCATTCCGAGAATGTCACCGAAGTGCCTCTGTCGCTTGTGATGCAGAGATATGTTATGTTTAATCGTTAACTCATTCGGTTGAAAGGGCAGCATCATATGATGAGCCTGCTTCATCTCCGATGCCGAAATAATGGCCCGAACCTTCTTGTCGTGCTATTGTGATTGGTATAGCGTGAGTTGTGCCAGGGTAACTCATCTGAAGCTGTTGCAATATACACGTTTCAGCCATCCCGGACAACTCACCCTGGTCGCTTGCGATGCAGAGATATACCAGTTATCGGAAAGCCAAAGGGGTGGGCCTCATATGGTTGCTAGGCAGTTACCATACACGGCAGTCTTCTCAGCCATCCCGAGTGAAATAGTCACCGAAAGTCACCGGCGCAGAGATAGGTGATTTGTCGCGCCCTGTTAGCAGCCGTCATACGATACTGGTCTAGGCACCCACGGCCCTGAGCTCTTGGCGTCGGAGAGAAGCGTGATTGCTCTGCCGTTGGGTAACTATCTGGCAGTTACCATAGCGATAGTAATTCGCGTCCATATCCCGAGTGAAATCAACGAAAGTCACCATTTTCGGCAGATAGACGGTTGTCAGTCATGATAAGACCAGCAAATGAGTTCAACCCAGACCACGCTTTTCGACGATACAGGCAAGGTTACCATGCCGATACTGACGATCCCGGAATCACCCGGAGTTCACTTTTCGTCGATTTGCTTCCTTCTCTGCCGCGGGTACTATCAGCGATATATCAATCCTTGCGTTATTCCGACCACCGAAGTCAGCAACATTTCGGCGCAGTAGTGAGTCGCCGTTGGGGTACCATTCAGGCAGTAATCATAGCGAGTAACGTTCCGACCGAAATAACGACGCAGACAGCGGTTGACGCAAGATACCGTTGTATGCCACCAGTGATAATGAGCTTCCCGTCATCCTCGATTGAAATGTTCCGGAATTTTTCGATAGTCGCGATTTCTGCTTGCCGTTAGGGGTGGCCTGTTCGAACAGCTGTGCGTTGTCATAGCGAGGGTAATCGCGTTCGCCATCCCGGAAGTAAGAATCAACTGAAGTCAGCATCATTTTCGGCGCAGATATGTGATTTGTTACTATCTGTTAATCATAGTGATAGTATCACGGTTATCCCGATTGAAATAGAATTATCACATTTGGTTGTCTCAATACCTTATGGACGATGAAAGTGCTCCGTCATCCCCGATCGAAATAACAACCAGAAGATTTTTCGGCGCGAGATAAGCCACGTTAACGGTTGGGTACCAGAGTTTTGGCAGTCAAACGAACCCAGCACGTCGTCGCAAATAAACAACCCCGCACATTTCAGAATGGAAAGAGTCTCTGATGTTTTACTGTTAAGGTGTTGCCGTTGTAGGGAAGTGCCGAGACTACGATTGCCAGCCTAGCCGCCCCCAGCGCAGTCCATCATTCTGCATGATGCACCGAGATCCCGATGCTCGATCAAGGTGCTCTCAACTGTTGTTAGGTTGTGGCAAAATGATCCGGAAAGAGCCGATTAAATGAAGTCGCCCAGACATATCCGTTATGTTGACAGCAAATCTCAATGCCATTTCTCATTACGTCGCCCCATTGTAGTACCAGCAGCCTCACTTCAGGGGTGCACCTTTACCATTTGAGGTAGCGCTTCAGCAGAAGCCTGCCAGCCCTCAACAGCGGCAAACACACCGCCGAGCGCCGCCAGTTTGTTCATACCCTAAAGTCAGCAGACATCTAATTGTCGTCGCCGAGGACACTGAGTCTCGGTGGTTCGTTAGTCCAAAAGCGGATTCGGTGCTTTAGACGGAGATAGAATATCACGGTGTCCAGATAGTACATTTCCCGAAATAGTGTCGTGAAATCAACAGTTGATGCTGGAAAAGAACAAAATTTTACCGCTAAATAACAACCCAGAAACCGTTTTTCGAGTAAGATAGCGTGATTGTTTATCGCCGGGTGGGGGCCCAGCCTGAAGCTGCTGGGGCAGCGTCATGGCGATATGGTCGAAATCTTTCCTCGTCATCCGCTGAAAGTCGGGCCTCGAGCGTCCGGCATATTTTTCGCGGAGATATGCCATCGGGTGTTGTAGTAACTTACGTGTAGTTGCTGGGGCGTTACCGCGGCGATTATCAGCGTTCACACGAGCAAAATCTAAATCGATGCAGAGATACGTGATGCCCAGTTGATTGGTCAGGTAACCCTCCTTTTGCCAGAAGTCAACATAGCGATAGCCATGAGTCTCAAATTGAGCCCGGAAAGCGAACTGGGCCCGTAGTCTTCACGCTTTTTCCAGATCGTTGCCAGGGTAACTGCTGTTGACATATTGATACACGAGTACCCCAAATATCCCGGTTGAAATAACAACCTCGAGCCTGCGGTTGGCGTTTGCGATTGTTGCCGTTAGTGGCCCTGATCTGGCTGCTGGCAGCCGTCATAAGTGATAGGTCAGTAGCCTGCTGTCTCGGTATCAACCGAAGTCGCGCCTGGCTTCGGCGCAGATATGCGATTAGCCATCGGGTTGTTAAATATCTGGTTGCTGGGCAAAGTCAATATATGACAGGAACAAGTGTTCTGCTTACTCGATTGAGTCAACCCGAAATGCCTTTTCTGACGAAAGAGATTTATCAGCCAGCGGGGTATCTCTTCATTGCTGCTGCAGCCAATATGCCGATTACCTAGGTGTTTCCGTTACTCCCGGTTGAAATAAATCACCCGGAAAGTTCGCATGCTGGCGCAGAGAGGCCTTCGTTGCCAGCAGCCAGTGGGCGTTATCCCGAAGCTCGGCCTCGATGTCAAAATATAGGTGCAGATATGTGAGAGTCATCGGAATTATCAGTTGCCAGGCTCCAGTGATAGTAATCGGGCAAGTCTCGTTATCCTCGACTGAGTCAATCGCTGATGCAGAGTTAGATTTCAGCATAATGTTAAAGGGCCCTACAGCAACCATATGACAGTAATCGCGTTCTCAAGCCATCTCGATAAATACAACCCGCACATTCGTTTTTCGATGCAGAAGATAGCGTGATTTGCCGCCGAAGCAGGGCCCTTACGGGAAGCCAAGGCCGAGCTGGCCAATGAGTACTGTTGTCTCCGGTTGAAATCACCCGGAAGCTGCGCTAAGTCGAGAAGCTCGCCGTTGTACCTCATTCGGTGCCGTTGGCAAAGTTACCATAGTGACAGTAATCAGCGTCTCCAACAGGCCCCGCACCGAAAGTCGCTTCGGCGCGCAGAGAGGCGTCAGCCAGTAATTCGGCTGTGCGGTAAGATAAGCTCGGATTGAAAGGGCCCGAAATTGCACGCTTTTCGATGAGATGACACATCGGCCGTTGTGCAACTGGTTCGGTGCCGCTGAAGCAGTTAACATAGCGAGTTAGTAATGAATTAAATATCCCGAGCGAAATAACAACTTTAGTGTCAGCACAGTTTTCGGCGCAGAGAGGAGGTCTTCATCTGGAAGTCAAAGGCAGTAACGCGAAATAGCATCAAGTGTTCTCGTTATCTCGAGCTGAATGGGTTCTACTTACGTTGACGGCATTGTCGCCGTGTTGCAATCTTCATTCGGTTGCTGCTACAGCGAGTAATGAAAGCAACATCGCCACCGTGAAGTCGCATCATTTTCGGCGCAGAGATTAGCTGCACCCCGAGCACGCCAGGCAGTACCCAGTGACAGTAATCCCGTTGTCTCGATTGAAGTCAATAACGAGCCGCTGATGCAGATAGCGATTTGTTGTCGGTGCCGTTAGGGGTAAATATGTCTGTTGCCAGGCAGTTACCTTAGCGACGAAAGTTCCAACCCCGACGAAATAACAACCCGCAGTGCTCTTCGATTTCGGCGCAGAAGAGGCAACCGCCAAAAGGTTTGTTGCTGGGAAGTCAATCGAGTTGGTTCAACTGCCGCAGAATGATAGTACCGTTCCAGCATTGAGCTCAGAATTTCTGGCCGAAGGAGGTGCCGACAGAGTGAGGTGACTACGACGTTGTTGTTGCTCAAACGAGACACTCCCCAGCTTATGAGTTTCATCCGGAGTTGAGTCTTCATTAAGCGGGCATGGGGACTCAGCCGTTGGGGTGCCTAATGCTAGCGCAGCTGACGAGTCCTTCGAGATAGAGTTGTCGCCTGAGTAAAATGCCGCCTCATTGTCTCTGCCGTGACAGCGTTAAACTTTCCGGTCGTCATTTCATTTACGGGTGCTCCTGACAGTAAATGGGGTATTAGGTCTTGACCATTTTCAGCAGCTCGGCAGTCTTCTTTCAGTCTAAATCATGCTTTCGCGAACGCCGAGCAGATGTCAAGCTCGTGCCCAATGTTATGGATGCCGTCGCCAGTTCCCCCGGCAATTGGTATTTATTGGCGAAGTCGCCGAGCTTCGACACTGAACCGCGCGGACGGTCGGCGCTTGTATCGCGAGATAGTTAATAGTGATGGCCGGGGTGCCAGTGGTCAAAAAGAGTATGAGTCAATAGTGATGGCTTTTGCGTGCTACCAATCTAGATGGGTAGAATGATTCTGAAGAAAATGCGAGTGCTGAAAACTCTAACAAACAGCATGCCGTATTGAAAATGGTTAAAATTGCGGTCACGGTCAAAACAACCTCGTATGATTTCGGGCAGCAAAACAGATTTGTCGGGTCACAGTACCATGTGAGCCGTTACGCAGTCATCAGCGCACATACGGTTCTTCCACCCGAGCGAAATGGTGTCAACCGCTTGCGACGATGTTTGTTGTCGCCAGGGGCGGGCAAACAAGATTATATTGCTTTTAGTGCGTTTGCACATCCTCGATTGAAATGGAACAACCCCGAACTTCACGCCAGATTAATATGATTGCCAGTTACCGCGATACCCAGTCTTCCTTCGTCATTCCGATGACGGAAGATTTGTCGATGTAGCCGTTAGTAACCCTGTTGAGCGAGCCGGGCAGTCAACATGGCGACAATTTGTCACCACGCTTCTGGCAGAGATATGCGATTGTTAATGGTCGTTACTACTGGTTGCTGGCAGTCATCATTATGCCACGTTAACTAACACTAACGAACCGAGGTTCGGTACTTGGTTTGTTGAATTGTTTCTGCCGGGTATCATAGTGATAGTAATCAGCAAACCTTGCGCATTTTATAACCCGAGTCAGCACATTTCTCGGCGCAGAGACAGCTGCGATTTGCTCGCTGCTGGAACCATCGGTTACAAGCAGTCAACATAAGGCGGTAACGGCACCCGCGTCATCCCGATTGAAATGTCAACCCGGCAGGCGCACCACGCTTTTCGACGGCATAGCGATTTGCCGTCGCCAGGCACCTTACGCAGCCGTTGCGCAGCCACGACACATGAAATTCGGTAAATAACACCCTGGCGTCGATGATTTGCCTTCGCCGTTAGCAGTCAACATAGCGACAGCAACGCGTTCATCCCGAGCGAAATAACCGTATCGCACATTTTCGGTGATTGTTTCATCGGCCGTTGTTGCCAGCGTAATCTGGCGATAGTCATTCCCGATGTAGTCGTCCTTCATCGCTGACGCAGATGTCATCGCCGTGCTACCATTCGGCCGTTAGCGCGACGAATATCCTCGATCGAACAATGGCCCGGGAAGTCGCAATTTTTCGGCGTCGGATATGTGATTGTTCTCTGCCGTTAGGTAATCTCACTGAGTCATTAGCAGCACATAGTGATCAAGTGTCTCCAGCCACCTGAAATAACAACCGTGAGTCGCGTTTTCGGCGCGCATTTCAGTCATCGCCGTGCTGGGGTGTCAGTTAGGCACCCATAGTGATAGTACCCGTGCAAATACCCGATTGAAATGGCGTCAACTTAGGGTCTTCACGCTTTTTCTGATTTGCAGACAGTGATTGTCATCGCCGTTAGTACCCTGGTCGTTGTAATTAACAGCGTCTCGTTACTCGACGAACAACCAGAAGTTTCATTTTCGCGCAGAGATATTACTGGGGCCTGAACAGTTATTGTTTGTTGTTGTGAAGTGGTTACAGTTAACATATTCAGCAAGCGTTGTCTACCGGCACCATGCTCAGACATTGGTGAATGGACCATGTGGATTTTTGTTGCCAGGTGCCGACAACGGAGGAAGTGCTGGCGATTACGATTGGTTGCTTGTCAACCGAAACTATGTCACTTCAGTATCTTTGTCCGAGATCCTTTGACGTTCATTAGTGCCCAGCACAGTTAAGGTGCCATGGCTCGATTAAGAGCCGACAACGCTCGAGTGGTCGATGTCGCCCATCACCGGTGAACTGTAGCCATGCCGAATATCCGTTACCTCTCGAGGCTACGTCGCCCCAACACAGAGCAGCCCTCAGGGCGCGGTCTTTACCCTCATTTGGAGGTGCAGCGCCAGAGCTCGCCAGCCCTTCAGTTACGGCAATCGCTTTCGCGGCCGGTTGTGACAGCTCGTCTGGGTTCGCTGATTTTACCACCCCGGGCCACGCACTTCACGCTATGTGCGTCAAGAACATCGTCGCCGAGCCTGGACACTGATCAGCACTGCCAACGCGTTAGGGGTGCCTGGGTGCCCAGACGATAGAAGGTCAAAAAAGAAAATAAAAATAAAAGTATGTGAGATTGAAAACAGCGATAAAGTTGAATCAATTATCCGGTACAGGCACATTAAAACGCGCGTCGAAAACTTAAACAGTTACGCTTGAAAAGAACAAAATTGCGCGGTCATAATAACAATCAAATTTCTGACGCTGACGCAGAGATATGCGATTGTCATCGCAGTCAGTTGGGGTAAAGACAGCCGTTAGCAGCCGTTTCCGGCGACGAGCTTCGTCATCCTTACGTGAGTTCTACTATTTTCGGCGCAGAGACATGCGATCGTCGTTGGGGTACCAGTTGCCAGGCAGCTTCCATATGATAGTAATCGTTTTCGTTGTTCCGAGCGAACAATCAACCCGGTAGTTCGGAAATATCGGGCGTAGAGACAGCGATTTCAGTCATCGGCCGTTGGGGCAGAAGTCGTTGTGAAAGCAGTTTGGTTGTGCCACCATGAAGCCTCCAGCAGCTGCGTTGTCAGTATGAATGACATAACAATCTCAGCCTTCAGACATCTGCGAATGGAAGATACCATGGATCAAGGCTAGGTGAGCGGTGATTCTTCAGTTGTTTATACGCACCGAACGGAACACTTCGTGTTGGTATTTATCTTCAGTCGAGATATCCTTGACTTTTCATTAGAAGTTCATGGGGACTTCAGTGTTGTCCTTTGTTTTGTAATGATCCTGAGATACTGTCGCCTTAGTAAAATATAGGCCCTTGTCTCTATGACTGTGATCCGTTGGGCGTTTAATAAAATCCTTACCAGGTCGCTCCTGACCATTGTAAGTTGGGTCTGCGCTCAGGGGCACTTTCTGACCATATTGAGGTAGCGTTTGCCAGTATCGCCAGTCTTCTTTCAATGCAGTGTCTGAATGCAAGCTTGTACCCAGACGTCAAGCGTTCAATGCTGTCGATGCCGTTTTTTTTTGTTCCGGCAACAGACGCTGGCGTAGTCATATTGTCGTCGAGCTTGATACCATCGTTCAGCCTGCGCGGGCGCCTGTTTGTTAAGAGATATGGGTCAAAAATAAAAAATAAAAGCAGCGGGTTCAGATGCGAACATTTCCCTCGAAAATGTGAGCAGACGTGTAAAATAAAGTCGTTGCGGTCCGAGTCAACGTGTCGAACAACCAGTAACGTGTACTTATTACCGGCGCAGAACAGTGATTTGCGCCGACGGTGTCGTTGCAGCTTTCCTGTGGTTGCCATGTCAAGGCAAGGCCTTTTCTCTGCTCCCGAGTGAAATAAACACCGAGTCGCGTAAGCTGGCGCAGATAAAGATAAAGTCAGCCGGAAGGTAACTACGGTCCCGCACACATAGTGACTGTTATCTCTCGATTAAAATAACAATCGCCGCGGTGATGCAGAGATTGCCGTGGCCTTCATTCGGTTAGTTAGGTAGCGTCATAGTGACATACCGCGGTACCCCAAACCGGAATACCGAGTATCTTTCACGCTTTTCGATGGTATGTGATTAAAATATCGGCAAAGGGGTAAGCCCATTCAAAGAAAGCAGTTACTATATGATAGCCATGCAGCCTGTTATCCCGATAAATACTGGCCTCGATATGCATTTTACATTGAAAGGTTAGGCAGATAACATAAGACATAATCGCGTCTCGGTGCCATCTGTTGAAATGGTCAAATTTTTTTTTCGATTATGTGATGAAATATCGGTGCCGTTAGGGGTAAGTTCATCTGGTTGCTAGGCAGTTAACATATGAGCATTGGCCTGTCATTCCCGAGTAAATGGCCCGTGAAAAGTTCTAGGATGTGCACAATGTGGTGCCATAGTAAAGCTCATTGTTGTTAAAGCACATAGTGAGCAATATCCCGAGCCGAAATAAGTCAACGTTTCTACGTTGACGCAGATAGCGTGATTGTTGAAAGGTTCCCATTCACAAAGTTGGCAGTTAACATAGCGATACTATCAGTGTCTTCTCGTTACCCCGACGAGTCACCGATTTTCGGCGGCTGCCGCCTCTGCGGTTGCTAGAGCGCTTGGCAGTCGCCAACATGAATTGTTGCCGCTTTCGTCAGTAGAATGATGCAATCCGGCCCCATGCCTGCACATTCGTAACGGAAGCTACCTGCGGATTTTGCGCTGCGCCGACAAAGGAAGCGCCGAGTGATGCAGATCAGCTTGCCGTCCGGTCAAATGGCGCATCTTGGCTTATCAATCTTCATCCCAGATATCTCGATCAGAAGTTCATGGGACTTGTTACAAGGTGCCGTTAGATGCTGTTTCGTCCAGCAGTAGACCGATTGTTGTCCGGAGTAATGAGCCAACCGCCTTCTGGCGACTGTGATCCAGAGCTGCGTTCATCACAAATCTCTGCTCATTACGGGCCGCCCCACCATTGAGCAAGTTGATTACAGCCTCTGCCTTCAGGGGTGCAATTTTTCCATATTGAGGTAGCTTGCTGCCAGTTCTTTTCAAATGCGGCAAATCACACGCTTTCATTTGAAGCGACGCCGTCAAAGCTTGTAAACAATGCCCCCGCGCCTTCTATCGCAAAAACACGTTGGTTGATGTCGATTGATACCGGTGCCCATTAACCAAAAGCGAAGTTTGGGGTTGTTAAGAGATATAATGTACCAGATGGGGACACTTTCCCGAAAGGTCGCGGTAAAACCAAAGATGTTGTAACTGAAAGAAAGCGGCGTTCGCGGGTCATGAATCTCAGAAACCGTATGATTTTCGGGCGCAGAACAGATTTGTTTATCGGCCAGTTGTGGGTAAAGCCTTACGTGGTTGCTGGCGTGTCAGCCGTCAGCGCATCATTGAATACGGTGCCCTTTTCTCCGATCCCGAGCGAAATGTCACCGCATCTTTAGACGGCAGAGAAATATTTGTCATCGCAGCAGGTCTGGCAGCTGGGGCAGTCATAGTGACATTATGAGCCTTCTCAAATATCCGGAGCCGAAATAAAGTCACCGAACTCTATTGTCAGACAAGAGATATAAAGATTTGCTGTCAGCTGCCAGGCGGGCCCCATCTGGAGCTGTTAGGCAGCGCTAATGCGCCTCGTTTGTTCCGATTGAAATACACCGCCCCGCTTGAAGATACGCGATTAGCCACCGGTTGTTAAACGTTGTGGCAAAGTTAACATACGAGCGTCAACAACCGAGTTCGTACTTTGGTTCAGACAGACCTGTTTCGTCGTTGCGGCCTCATTCGAAAGCCGTGCCAAGGTAGCGACAGGCTAAGTATCGGAGTGAAATCACCGAAGTCGCACTACCGGCGCATACTTCAGTCATCGCAGCCAGGTGACCCTCATGTCTGAAGCTGCTGTGTTGTCATCATAGCGAGCTGTTCCGTCATTCCGATTGAAATGTCAACCAGAAGACGTTTTCTTACGGAGACAGTGATTTTGTGTCGTTAGGCACTACGCCAGAAAGCCGTTTCATACGATACTGACGAGTGTTCTCGGCCATCTCGGTAGAAATAACACCTGAAGCGTTGTGCTCGGCGTCGAGATGCCAGCCGTCAAATCTCATCCAGCTGTGCTACAGCTGGCGATAGTAATCAGCAGTTCTGGCGAAATAACCGAGTCGTTATTGGCGTAGATAGTGATTGTCGTCGTTAGCCTTCATTCGAAGTTGTTGTGCGCAACGGCGATAGGTTCAGTGCAATTCAACATCCCGTCAACGCCGCAGAGATAGATGAAGACAACTCATCTGAGCGTTGTGTTCAGTGATACACGAAGAAATATTCGATTTCGGAAACTGTTTTTGGCGTCGACAGATTTGCTCGCCGCTGGGTACGCCCGGTTGTTGTGTTGTCGAATCGGGTGTCTTCCAAACATTCTCGAAAGCGAAATAACCGTGAAACGCTGGCGCAGAGCGTGACGGGTTGCAACCAGTCAGTTGGGGTAATCATAGCGACAGTAACAGTGTCTCGTCCCGGACGGTGTCGGGTCACCCCTGCTGATGAAGAGGCTGCATTTGTTACCGGTGCCGTTGGGAAACTCCATAATAGCACCCCGGATTGAATAACCTGGTGCTTCGAGCTGGTGCAGAGATATAGTTGGCTGCTAAATTGCTTGCTGCTGGGGTTGGCAGTTGCCAATCATTATCTTCAGGTCGCTTGTCGGGCATGAATGATAAACTGCCCTCATGCCTTCAGACATCAGAATGGATACTTATGATTTTTTTTGCCAGGTGCCGCATTGGGTCGGTTAAAGTTATTGATGATTGAGCCGTTGTTGCCCTCGAAAGATCACTTGTTTGGCGACATCTTTGGCCATTGGGAGTTATGGGGATTGGTAAGGTGCCGTTGTTAAGCGGGCTGATAGACGGAAGATTCGAGATAGCTGATGTGTCATAGTGTCGCCTATTACCCTTATTTGTCAGATCTGAGCGCAAGCTGGCCGACAAATTTCAGGCTACGCTGTCGCTCCTACACCATTGTAAACAAGTGGCAGTTTCCTCACTTTCATCTCATGTATGTTTGAAGAGCCGTTGTGTCTTTCGTCATGGTAACTGAATGCTTTCGCGGAAATTCCGCCGAAAGCCAGATCAGCTTCACTAATGTTAATTATGGACGCGCACCCCACGATCGCCACATCGTCGATTTCGATCGACTCGACTGAATTACGCCACGCAGCAGCGGAACTTAAGTTGGCGTTTAAGCCATATCGCCAGAATGGTCAATAAAGAAAATAAAATAGCATGAGATTACAATATGATGGGCTATGCCACCACTACGGGGACATTTTCCGAAATGAGCGGCGTCGCGAAGCAAAATGTCAGTCAGCATGCTGCGGGTGTTGTTGTACTCGCGGTCACCGTTCAGGCAGTTCGGGCGCAGTCGAGCGATTGTCATCGTCGCTGGGGTAGCTCACGTGTTGCTGGCGCCGTCAATACAACGAGCTCATCCCGAGCGTCAACCGCACCACGCTTGGGTGCTCATTGAATGTTGCCAGGCGCATTTATGAAGTTCTTCATCCCCGACTTAGCTGTTACTGTGATCACATATTGCATTAGTCGGAAGTCAGTTGCAATCTCATCTGAGTTGCCGCGTTAACATAGCGAGCTACACGAACACCGAAACAGTCAACCGAGTCTCATGCTTTTGCATGGTGAGCCATGCGATTGTTGGTCGGTACGGGCGTTACAAGTGATACACGAAACCGTTATCTCGCGAAATAAGTCGGTCTTGCTGGCGCAGAGCAGCCATCGCCGCTGCACCATTCGGTTGCTGGCAGTCGTCATGAATGCAACATGAAGTGTTCCGTTATCCTCGGCCGAAGCGAACCGTGCGTTCAGCTCTTTTCGGGATAGTGATTGTCGCCGTTATCTGGTGCCAGGCAGTTAACATAGCGACAGAACAGCACCCTGCTACCTGAGCGAAATAATCGAAGTCGCTTGCGCAGAGATAGATTGAGCCAGCGGCACCATCTGGAAGCGCTGTTGTTGTCATAGCGATAATCAGTACGATTGAAATAAAGTCAACCTGGTAGCCTACGCTTGATGCAGAGGCTGAGAATACACGGCCGCCAGGCAACCGGCCACGGGGTTACCCTAGCAACCGAAAGTAACAAATCACATATCTCTGCATCAGAAAAACGTAGAGACTTCTGGGTTGATTTATTTCAATCAGGATGGCAAGGACACTTGATTACTATCACTATGGTAACTGCCTAGCAACCAGATGGGGTTACCCTAGCAACCGAAAGTAACAAATCACATATCTCTGCACCAGAAAATAGTACTGACTTCCGGGTTGATTTATTTCAACTCAGGATGGCAAGGACACTTGATTAGTATCACTATGGTAACTGCCTAGCAACCAGATGGGGTTACCCTAGCAACCGAGTAACAAATCACATATCTCTGCATCAGAAAAACAGTAGAGACTTCCGGTTGACTTATTTCAATCAGGATGGCAAGGAGACTTGATTAGTATCACTATGGTAACTGCCTAGCAACCAGATGGGGTTACCCTAGCAACCCAGAAACAAATCACATATCTCTGCATCAGAAAACAGTAGAGACTTCCGGTTGATTTATTTCAATCAGGATGGCAAGGACACTTCATTAGTATCACTATGGTAACTGCCTAGCAACCAGATGGGGTTACTCCTAGCAACCGAGTAACAAATCACATATCTCTGCACCAGAAAACACTACAGACTTCGGGTTGACTTATTTCACTCAGGATGGAAAGGAGCCATGTATTGTATTACCTTGGTAACTGCATAGCAACCACATGGGCTTACCCTAGCAACCGAAAGTAACAAATCACATATTTCTGCACCAGAAAATCATACAGACTTCTGGGTTGATTTATTTATGACCATAATTTTTGTTCTTTTCAAGTTACAACATGCTGTTTGATCTAGTTTTGCCACTGCAAGCACCACTACATTTTCTTCAGGAAATGTATCTAGTGGTGCTTGCAAGCATCACTATTGTAATCTCACATACTTATTTTATTTTTCTTTTTATTATTATTATATCTCTCAACAAAACTTCGCACCTAACTCGCCCCAAGACCGCTTGGCGTGACCCACCTAATGAGGTGTCAAATCGAACGGCCTATTGAGGACACGCGTGCTATGACTTTTATAGTTTATCGGGTACGGTATTTGCCCCAGGGGCAAAAAAGCGCCTAAAAATCCCATAGACTTAACATTGAGACAAACTTTGACGGCCACAGCTCCAAGCTGAGGATTTCAGAGAAACGCAGTGATTTGCCACATTTGAAGAGGCTGGCAGGCTCTGTAAGAGCATACCTCAATATGGGGTAAAAGTTGCACCCTGGGGGCAGGAGCTGCCCAAAATGCCCCAATTGACTTATAATGGTGTAGGACGCCCATGAAATGAAAAGGCATAGGGATTTGTATTGAACATAGCTCTGGATCACAGTGTCATAGAGACGAGGGGTGGGCTCATTTTACTCAGACAACCAATCAGTCTCTCTGGATCATTGTGAAGCTATCAAGCCACGCCCTAGCAACCATTAAGAGCACCTTAGCAACAAGTCCCATAGACTTCTATTGAAAAGATCAAAGGGATATCTCCGGATAGAAGTGTCATAGAAACACAAGGGTGGTCTCGCTTGACTCGGACAGCAAACAGCCAATCATGCATCACTTCAACACTTCCTAGCCCCTCCCTAGCAACCATTGTCGAAAGCACCTTAACAACCAAAATCCATAGAGGGATATCTTCCATTCTGAATGTCACAGAGGCATGGGAGTTGGTTTATATCATTCATACTGACAAGCAGCCTTTGGAGATTCATGATTGGCAGCTGCCAAGCCACTCCCTAGCAACTACACAGAGTACCCTAGCAACCGCTTAGCAGTAACTATATCTCTGCACCAGAAAATCAGAGAGACTTCTGGGTTGATTTATTTCAATCAGGATGGCAAGGAGACTTGATTAGTATCACTATGGTAACTGCCTAGCAACCAGATGGGGTTACCCTAGCAACCGAAAGTAACAAATCACATATCTCTGCATCAGAAAAACGTAGAGACTTCCGGTTGACTTATTTCAATCAGGATGGCAAGGACACTTGATTAGTATCACTATGGTAACTGCCTAGCAACCAGATGGGGTTACCCTAGCAACCGAGTAACAAATCACATATCTCTGCATCAGAAAAACGTAGAGACTTCCGGGTTGACTTATTTCAATCAGGATGGCAAGGACACTTGATTAGTATCACTATGGTAACTGCCTAGCAACCAGATGGGGTTACCCTAGCAACCGAAAGTAACAAATCACATATCTCTGCATCAGAAAAACGTAGAGACTTCCGGGTTGACTTATTTCAATCAGGATGGCAAGGACACTTGATTAGTATCACTATGGTAACTGCCTAGCAACCAGATGGGGTTACCCTAGCAACCGAGTAACAAATCACATATCTCTGCACCAGAAAATAGTACAGACTTCCGGGTTGATTTATTTCAATCAGGATGGCAAGGACACTTGATTACTATCACTATGGTAACTGCCTAGCAACCAGATGGGGTTACCCTAGCAACCGAGTAACAAATCACATATCTCTGCACCAGAAAATAGTACAGACTTCCGGGTTGATTTATTTCAACCAGGATGGCAAGGACACTTCATTAGTATCACTATGGTAACTGCCTAGCAACCAGATGGGGTTACCCTAGCAACCGAGTAACAAATCACATATCTCTGCATCAGAAAAACGTAGAGACTTCTGGGTTGATTTATTTCAATCAGGATGGCAAGGACACTTGATTACTATCACTATGGTAACTGCCTAGCAACCAGATGGGGTTACCCTAGCAACCGAAGTAACAAATCACATATCTCTGCACCAGAAAATAGTAGAGACTTCCGGGTTGATTTATTTCACTCAGGATGGCAAGGACACTTGATTACTATCACTATGGTAACTGCCTAGCAACCAGATGGGGTTACCCTAGCAACCGAGTAACAAATCACATATCTCTGCACCAGAAAACAGTAGAGACTTCCGGGTTGATTTATTTCAACTCAGGATGGCAAGGACACTTCATTAGTATCACTATGGTAACTGCCTAGCAACCAGATGGGGTTACCCTAGCAACCGAAGTAACAAATCACATATCTCTGCATCAGAAAAACGTAGAGACTTCCGGGTTGACTTATTTCAATCAGGATGGCAAGGACACTTGATTAGTATCACTATGGTAACTGCCTAGCAACCAGATGGGGTTACCCTAGCAACCGACAGTAACAAATCACATATCTCTGCATCAGAAAAACGTAGAGACTTCCGGGTTGACTTATTTCAATCAGGATGGCAAGGAGACTTCATTAGTATCACTATGGTAACTGCCTAGCAACCAGATGGGGTTACCCTAGCAACCCACTAACAAATCACATATCTCTGCACCAGAAAACACTACAGACTTCCGGGTTGACTTATTTCACTCAGGATGGAAAGGAGCCATGTATTGTATTACCTTGGTAACTGCATAGCAACCACATGGGCTTACCCTAGCAACCGAGTAACAAATCACATATTTCTGCACCAGAAAATCATACAGACTTCTGGGTTGATTTATTTATGACCATAATTTTTGTTCTTTTCAAGTTACAACATGCTGTTTGATCTAGTTTTGCCACTGCAAGCACCACTCACATTTTCTTCAGGAAATGTACCTCATCTAGTTATTTTTATTTTTATTATTATATCTCTTAACAAAACTTCGCACCTAACTCGTCTCCAAGACCGCTTAGCGTAGACCCACCTAATGAGGTATCAAATCGAACGCCTATTGAGGACACGCGTGCTATGACTTTTATGTTTATCGGGTACGGTATTTGCCCCAGGGGCAAAAAAGCGCCTAAAAATCCCATAGACTTAACATTGAGACAAACTTTGACGGCCACAGCTCCAAGCTTAGGATTTCAGAGAAACGCAGTGATTTGCCACATTTGAAGAGGCTGGCAGGCTCTGTAAGAGCATACCTCAATATGGGGTAAAAGTTGCACCTCTGGGGGCAGGAGCTGCCCAAAAATGCCCCAATTGACTTATAATGGTGTAGGACTGCCCATGAAATGAAAAGGCATAGGGATTTGTATTGAACATAGCTCTGGATCACAGTGTCATAGAGACGAGGGGTGGGCTCATTTTACTCAGACAACCAATCAGTCTCTCAGGATCATTGTGAAGCTATCAAGCCACGCCCTAGCAACCATTAAGAGCACCTTAGCAACAAGTCCCATAGACTTCTATTGAAACAGATCAAAGGGATATCTCCGGATAGAAGTGTCATAGAAACACAAGGGTGGTCTCGCTTGACTCGGACAGCAAACAGCCAATCATGCATCACTTCAACACTTCCTAGCCCCTCCCTAGCAACCATTGTCGAAAGCACCTTAACAACCAAAAATCCATAGAGGGATATCTTCCATTCTGAATGTCACAGAGGCATGGGAGTTGGTTTATATCATTCATACTGACAAGCAGCCTTTGGAGATTCATGATTGGCAGCTGCCAAGCCACTCCCTAGCAACTACACAGAGTACCCTAGCAACCGCTTAGCAGTAACTATATCTCTGCACCAGAAAATCAGAGAGACTTCTGGGTTGATTTATTTCAATCAGGATGGCAAGGAGACTTGATAAGTATCACTATGGTAACTGCCTAGCAACCAGATGGGGTTACCCTAGCAACCGAAAGTAACAAATCACATATCTCTGCATCAGAAAAACGTAGAGACTTCCGGGTTGACTTATTTCAATCAGGATGGCAAGGACACTTCATTAGTATCACTATGGTAACTGCCTAGCAACCAGATGGGCTTACCCTAGCAACCGAGTAACAAATCACATATCTCTGCATCACAAAAACATAGAGACTTCCGGGTTGACTTATTTCAATCAGGATGGCAAGGAGACTTCATTAGTATCACTATGGTAACTGCCTAGCAACCAGATGGGCTTACCCTAGCAACCGAAGTAACAAATCACATATCTCTGCATCAGAAAAACGTAGAGACTTCCGGGTTGACTTATTTCAATCAGGATGGCAAGGACACTTGATTAGTATCACTATGGTAACTGCCTAGCAACCAGATGGGGTTACCCTAGCAACCGAGTAACAAATCACATATCTCTGCATCACAAAAACATAGAGACTTCCGGGTTGACTTATTTCAATCAGGATGGCAAGGACACTTCATTAGTATCACTATGGTAACTGCCTAGCAACCAGATGGGCTTACCCTAGCAACCGAAAGTAACAAATCACATATCTCTGCATCAGAAAACGTAGAGACTTCCGGGTTGACTTATTTCAATCAGGATGGCAAGGACACTTGATTAGTATCACTATGGTAACTGCCTAGCAACCAGATGGGGTTACCCTAGCAACCGAGTAACAAATCACATATCTCTGCATCACAAAAACATAGAGACTTCCGGGTTGATTTATTTCAATCAGGATGGCAAGGAGACTTGATTAGTATCACTATGGTAACTGCCTAGCAACCAGATGGGGTTACCCTAGCAACCGAAAGCAACAAATCACATATCTCTGCACCAGAAAACACTACAGACTTCCGGGTTGACTTATTTCACTCAGGATGGAAAGGAGCCATGTATTGTATTACCTTGGTAACTGCATAGCAACCACATGGGCTTACCCTAGCAACCGAGTAACAAATCACATATTTCTGCACCAGAAAATCGTACAGACTTCTGGGTTGATTTATTTATGACCATAATTTTTGTTCTTTTCAAGTTACAACATGCTGTTTGATCTAGTTTTGCCACGGCAAGCACCACTCACATTTTCTTCAGGAAATGTACCTCATCTAGTTATACTTTTTATTTTTATTTTTATTTTTATATCTCTTAACAAAACTCGCACCTAACTCGCCCCAAGACCGCTTGACGAGACCCACCTAATGAGGTGTCAAATCGAACGCCTATTGAGGACACGTGTGCTATGACTTTTATGTTTATCGGGTACGGTATTTGCCCCAGGGGCAAAAAAGCGCCTAAAAATCCCATTGACTTAACATTGAGACAAACTTTGACGCTCACAGCTCCGAGCTAGGATTTCACGAGAAACGCGTGATTTGCCACATTTGAAGAGGCTGGCAGGCTCTGTAAGAGCATACCTCAATATGGGGTAAAAGTTGCACTCCTGGGGGCAGGAGCTGCCCAAAGTTGCCCCCATTGACTTACAATGGTGTAGGACGGACCATGAAATAGGGATTTTGTATTGAACATAGCTCTGGATCACAGTGTCATAGAGACAAGGGGCCTGCCTCATTTTACTCAGACGACCAATCAGTCTCTCAGGATCATTGCAAAGCTATCAAGCCACGCCCTAGCAACCATTTAGAGGACCTTAGCAACAAGTCCCATAGACTTCTAATGAAAGAGATCAAAGGGATATCTCCGGCTAGAAGTGTCATAGCAACACAAGGGTGGTCTCGCTTGACTCGGGCAGCAAACAGCCAATCATGAATCACCTCAACACTTCCTAGCCCCTCCCTAGCAACCATTGTCGAGCACCTTAGCAACCAAAATCCATAGAGGGATATCTTCCATTCTGAATGTCACAGAGGCATGGGAGTTGATTTATGTCATTCATACTGACAAGCAGCCTTTGGAATTTCATGATTGGCAGCTGCCAAGCCACTCCCTAGCAACTACACAGAGTACCCTAGCAACCGAGTAACAAATCACATATCTCTGCACCAGAAAATCAGTACAGACTTCTGGGTTGATTTATTTCACTCAGGATGGCAAGGAAACTTGATTAGTATCACTATGGTAACTGCCTAGCAACCAGATGGGGTTACCCTAGCAACCGAAGTAACAAATCACATATCTCTGCACCAGAAAATAGTACAGACTTCCGGGTTGACTTATTTCAATCAGGATGGCAAGGAGACTTCATTAGTATCACTATGGTAACTGCCTAGCAACCAGATGGGCTTACCCTAGCAACCGAGTAACAAATCACATATCTCTGCATCAGAAAAACGTAGAGACTTCTGGGTTGATTTATTTATGACCATAATTTTTGTTCTTTTCAAGCATGCTATTTGATCTAGTTTTGCCACGGCAAGCACCACTCACATTTTCTTCAGGAAATGTACCTATCTAGTTAGTGGTGCTTGCAAAGCATCACTATTGTAATCTCACATACTTATTTTTATTTTTATTTTTTTATTATTATTCTATCTCCTGCACAAAACTTCGCACCTAACTCGCCCCAAGACCGCTTAGCGAGACCCACTAATGAGGTGTCAAATCGAACGGCCTATTGAGGACACGTGTGCTATGACTTTTATGTTTATCGGGTACGGTAATTGCCCCAGGGGCAAAAAAGCGCCTAAAAATCCCATAGACTTAACATTGCGACAAACTTTGACGCTCACAGCTCCGAAGCTAGGATTTCAGAGAAACGCAGTGATTTGCCACATTTGAAGAGGCTGGCAGGCTCTGTAAGAGCATACCTCAAAATGGGGTAAAAGTTGCACCCCTGGGGGCAGGAGCTGCCCAAAAATGCCCCAATTGACTTACAATGGTGTAGGACGCCCATGAAATGAAATGGCATTGGGATTTGTATTCAACATAGCTCTGGATCACAGTGTCATAGAGACAATGGGGCGGGCTCATTTTACTCAGACGACCAATCAGTATCTCAGGATCATTGTGAATCTATCAAGCCACGCCCTAGCAACAATTTAGAGCACCTTAGCAACAAGTCCCATAGACTTCTAATGAAAGACATCAAAGGGATATCTCCGATAGAAGTGTCATAGAAACACAAGGGTGGTCTCTGCTTCACTCGGGACAGCAAACAGCCAATCATGAATCACCTCAACACTTCCTAGCCCCTCCCTAGCAACCATTGTCGAAGCACCTTAGCAACCAAAATCCATAGAGGATATCTTCCATTCTGAATGTCACAGAGGCATGGGAGTTGGTTTATATCATTCATACTGACAAGCAGCCTTTGGAGATTAATGATTGGCAGCTGCCAAGCCACTCCCTAGCAACTAAACAGAGTACCCTAGCAACCATTTAGCAGTAACTATATCTCTGCACCAGAAAATCAGAGAAACTTCTGGGTTGATTTATTTCAATCAGGATGGCAAGGAGACTTCATTAGTATCACTATGGTAACTGCCTAGCAACCAGATGGGGTTACCCTAGCAACCGAGTAACAAATCACATATCTCTGCATCAGAAAAACGTAGAGACTTCCGGGTTGACTTATTTCAATCAGGATGGCAAGGACACTTGATTACTATCACTATGATTACTGCCTAGCAACCAGATGGGGTTACCCTAGCAACCGAAAGTAACAAATCACATATCTCTGCACCAGAAAATAGTACTGACTTCCGGGTTGATTTATTTCACTCAGGATGGCAAGGACACTTGATTACTATCACTATGGTAACTGCCTAGCAACCAGATGGGGTTACCCTAGCAACCGAGAAACAAATCACATATCTCTGCACCAGAAAAGAGTACAGACTTCCAGGTTGATTTATTTCAATCAGGATGGCAAGGACACTTCATTAGTATCACTATGGTAACTGCCTAGCAACCAGATGGGGTTACCCTAGCAACCGAGTAACAAATCACATATCTCTGCATCAGAAAAACGTAGAGACTTCCGGGTTGACTTATTTCAATCAGGATGGCAAGGACACTTGATTACTATCACTATGATTACTGCCTAGCAACCAGATGGGGTTACCCTAGCAACCGAAAGTAACAAATCACATATCTCTGCACCAGAAAATAGTACTGACTTCCGGTTGATTTATTTCACTCAGGATGGCAAGGACACTTGATTACTATCACTATGGTAACTGCCTAGCAACCAGATGGGGTTACCCTAGCAACCGAGAAACAAATCACATATCTCGCACCAGAAAAGAGTACAGACTTCCAGGTTGATTTATTTCAACCAGGATGGCAAGGACACTTCATTAGTATCAATATGGTAACTGCCTAGCAACCACATGGGGTTACCCTAGCAACCGAAGTAACAAATCACATATCTCTGCATCAGAAAAACGTAGATACTTCTGGGTTGACTTATTTCAATCAGGATGGCAAGGACACTTGATTACTATCACTATGGTAACTGCCTAGCAACCAGATGGGGTTACCCTAGCAACCGAGTAACAAATCACATATCTCTGCACCAGAAAATAGTACTGACTTCCGGGTTGATTTATTTCACTCAGGATCGCAAGGACACTTGATTACTATCACTATGGTAACTGCCTAGCAACCAGATGGGGTTACCCTAGCAACCGAGAAACAAATCACATATCTCTGCACCAGAAAAGAGTACAGACTTCCGGGTTGATTTATTTCAACCAGGATGGCAAGGACACTTCATTAGTATCACTATGGTAACTGCCTAGCAACCAGATGGGGTTACCCTAGCAACCGAAGTAACAAATCACATATCTCTGCACCAGAAAACAGTAGTGACTTCCGGGTTGACTTATTTCAACTCAGGATGGCAAGGAGACTTCATTAGTATCACTATGGTAACTGCCTAGCAACCAGATGGGGTTACCCTAGCAACCGAGTAACAAATCACATATCTCTGCATCAGAAAAACGTAGAGACTTCCGGGTTGACTTATTTCAATCAGGATGGCAAGGAGACTTCATTAGTATCACTATGGTAACTGCCTAGCAACCAGATGGGGTTACCCTAGCAACCAACTAACAAATCACATATCTCTGAATCACAATAACGTAGAGACTTCCGGTTGACTTATTTCAATCAGGATGGCAAGGAGACTTCATAAGTATCACTATGGTAACTGCCTAGCAACCAGATGGGGTTACCCTAGCAACCGAGTAACAAATCACATATCTCTGCATCAGAAAACACTACAGACTTCCGGGTTGACTTATTTCACTCAGGATGGAAAGGAGCCATGTATTGTATTACCTTGGTAACTGCATAGCAACCACATGGGCTTACTCCTAGCAACCGAGTAACAAATCACATATTTCTGCACCAGAAAATCATACAGACTTCTGGGTTGATTTATTTATGACCATAATTTTTGTTCTTTTCAAGTTACAACATGCTGTTTGATCTAGTTTTGCCACGGCAAGCACCACTCACATTTTCTTCAGGAAATGTACCTATCTAGTTAGTGGTGCTTGCAAAGCATCACTATTGTAATCTCACATACTTATTTTTATTTTTATTTTATACTTTATTATTATTCTATCTCCTGCACAAAACTTCGCACCTAACTCGTCCCCAAGACCGCTTAGCGAGACCCACTAATGAGGTGTCAAATCGAACGGCCTATTGAGGACACGTGTGCTATGACTTTTATGTTTATCGGGTACTGTATTTGCCCCAGGGCAAAAAAGCGCCTAAAAATCCCATAGACTTAACATTGAGACAAACTTTGACGCCACAGCTCCAAGCTTAGGATTTCACGAGAAACGCAGTGATTTGCCACATTTGAAGAGGCTGGCAGGCTCTGTAAGAGCATACCTCAATATGGGGTAAAAGTTGCACCCTGGGGGCAGGAGCTGCCCAAAAATGCCCCAATTGACTTACAATGGTGTAGGACGCCCATGAAATGAAATGGCATTGGGATTTGTATTCAACATAGCTCTGGATCACAGTGTCATAGAGACAATGGGGCGGGCTCATTTTACTCAGACCACCAATCAGTATCTCAGGATCATTTTGAATCTATCAAGCCACGCCCTAGCAACAATTTAGAGCACCTTAGCAACAAGTCCCATAGACTTCTAATGAAAGAGATCAAAGGGATATCTCCGGATAGAAGTGTCATAGAAACACAAGGGTGGTCTCTGCTTCACTCGGGCAGCAAACAGCCAATCATGAATCACCTCAACACTTCCTAGCCCCTCCCTAGCAACCATTGTCGAGCACCTTAGCAACCAAAATCCATAGAGGATATCTTCCATTCTGAATGTCACAGAGGCATGGGAGTTGGTTTATATCATTCATACTGACAAGCAGCCGTTGGAGATTAATGATTGGCAGCTGCCAAGCCACTCCCTAGCAACTAAACAGAGTACCCTAGCAACCGCTTTAGCAGTAACTATATCTCTGCACCAGAAAATCAGAGAAACTTCTGGGTTGATTTATTTCAATCAGGATGGCAAGGACACTTCATTAGTATCACTAAGGTAACTGCCTAGCAACCAGATGGGGTTACCCTAGCAACCGAAAGTAACAAATCACATATCTCTGCATCAGAAAAACGTAGAGACTTCCGGGTTGACTTATTTCAATCAGGATGGCAAGGACACTTGATTACTATCACTATGATTACTGCCTAGCAACCAGATGGGGTTACCCTAGCAACCGAAAGTAACAAATCACATATCTCTGCACCAGAAAATAGTACTGACTTCCGGTTGATTTATTTCACTCAGGATGGCAAGGACACTTCATTACTATCACTATGGTAACTGCCTAGCAACCAGATGGGGTTACCCTAGCAACCGAGTAACAAATCACATATCTCTGCATCAGAAAAACGTAGAGACTTCCGGGTTGACTTATTTCAATCAGGATGGCAAGGACACTTGATTACTATCACTATGATTACTGCCTAGCAACCACATGGGGTTACCCTAGCAACCGAAGTAACAAATCACATATCTCTGCACCAGAAAATAGTACTGACTTCCGGGTTGATTTATTTCACTCAGGATGGCAAGGACACTTGATTACTATCACTATGGTAACTGCCTAGCAACCAGATGGGGTTACCCTAGCAACCGAGAAACACATCACATATCTCGCACCAGAAAAGAGTACAGACTTCCAGGTTGATTTATTTCAACCAGGATGGCAAGGACACTTCATTAGTATCAATATGGTAACTGCCTAGCAACCACATGGGGTTACCCTAGCAACCGAGTAACAAATCACATATCTCTGCATCAGAAAAACGTAGATACTTCTGGGTTGACTTATTTCAATCAGGATGGCAAGGACACTTGATTACTATCACTATGGTAACTGCCTAGCAACCAGATGGGGTTACCCTAGCAACCAAATAACAAATCACATATCTCTGCATCAGAAAAACGTAGAGACTTCCGGGTTGACTTATTTCAATCAGGATGGCAAGGACACTTGATTACTATCACTATGATTACTGCCTAGCAACCAGATGGGGTTACCCTAGCAACCGAAAGTAACAAATCACATATCTCTGCACCAGAAAATAGTACTGACTTCCGGGTTGATTTATTTCACTCAGGATGGCAAGGACACTTGATTACTATCACTATGGTAACTGCCTAGCAACCAGATGGGGTTACCCTAGCAACCGAGAAACACATCACATATCTCGCACCAGAAAAGAGTACAGACTTCCAGGTTGATTTATTTCAACCAGGATGGCAAGGACACTTCATTAGTATCAATATGGTAACTGCCTAGCAACCACATGGGGTTACCCTAGCAACCGAGTAACAAATCACATATCTCTGCATCAGAAAACGTAGATACTTCTGGGTTGACTTATTTCAATCAGGATGGCAAGGACACTTGATTACTATCACTATGGTAACTGCCTAGCAACCAGATGGGGTTACCCTAGCAACCGAAAGTAACAAATCACATATCTCTGCACCAGAAAATAGTACTGACTTCCGGGTTGATTTATTTCACTCAGGATGGCAAGGACACTTGATTACTATCACTATGGTAACTGCCTAGCAACCAGATGGGGTTACCCTAGCAACCGAGAAACAAATCACATATCTCTGCACCAGAAAAGAGTACAGACTTCCGGGTTGATTTATTTCAACCAGGATGGCAAGGACACTTCATTAGTATCACTATGGTAACTGCCTAGCAACCAGATGGGGTTACCCTAGCAACCAAGTAACAAATCACATATCTCTGCATCAGAAAAACGTAGAGACTTCTGGGTTGGTTTATTTCACTCAGGATGGCAAGGACACTTCATAAGTATCACTATGGTAACTGCCTAGCAACAAGGAGGGGTTACCCTAGCAACCAAATAACAAATCACATATCTCTGCATCAGAACATCGTAGAGACTTCCTGGTTGACTGATTTTACTCTGGATAGCAAGGAGACTTGATAAGTATCACTATGGTAACTGCCTAGCAACCACATGGGGTTACCCTAGCAACCGAGTAACAAATCACATATCTCTGCACCAGAAAACAGTACAGACTTCCGGGTTGACTTATTTCACTCAGGATGGCAAGGAGCCATGTCATTACTATCACTATGGTAACTGCCTAGCAACCAGATGGGCTTACCCTAGCAACCGAGTAACAAATCACATATCTCTGCACCAGAAAATCGTAGAGACTTCTGGGTTGATTTATTTATGACCATAATTTTTGTTCTTTTCAAGCATGCTATTTGATCTAGTTTTGCCACTGCAAGCACCACTCACATTTTCTTCAGGAAATGTACTATCTAGTGGTGCTTGCAAGCATCACTATTGTAATCTCACATACTTATTTTATTTTTCTTTTTATTATTATTCTATCTCCTGACAAAACTTCGCACCTAACTCGCCCCAAGACCGCTTGGCGAGACCCACCTAATGAGGTGTCAAATCGAACGCCTATTGAGGACACGTGTGCTATGACTTTTATGTTTATCGGGGTACGGTAATTGCCCCAGGGGCAAAAAAGCTGCCTAAAAATCCCATAGACTTAACATTGCGACAAACTTTGACGCTCACAGCTCCGAGCTTAGGATTTCAGAGAAACGCAGTGATTTGCCATATTTGAAGAGGCTGGCAGGCTCTGTAAGAGCATACCTCAAAATGGGGTAAAAGTTGCACTCTGGGGGCAGGAGCTGCCCAAAATGCCCCAATTGACTTACAATGGTGTAGGACTGCCCATGAAATGAAATGGCATTGGGATTTGTATTCAACATAGCTCTGGATCACAGTGTCATAGAGACAATGGGGCGGGCTCATTTTACTCAGACGACCAATCAGTATCTCAGGATCATTTTGAATCTATCAAGCCACGCCCTAGCAACAATTTAGAGCACCTTAGCAACAAGTCCCATAGACTTCTAATGAAAGACATCAAAGGGATATCTCCGGATAGAAGTGTCATAGAAACACAAGGGTGGTCTCTGCTTCACTCGGGCAGCAAACAGCCAATCATGAATCACCTCAACACTTCCTAGCCCCTCCCTAGCAACCATTGTCGAGCACCTTAGCAACCAAAATCCATAGAGGATATCTTCCATTCTGAATGTCACAGAGGCATGGGAGTTGGTTTATATCATTCATACTGACAAGCAGCCTTTGGAGATTAATGATTGGCAGCTGCCAAGCCACTCCCTAGCAACTAAACAGAGTACCCTAGCAACCATTTAGCAGTAACTATATCTCTGCACCAGAAAATCAGAGAAACTTCTGGGTTGATTTATTTCAATCAGGATGGCAAGGAGACTTCATTAGTATCACTAAGGTAACTGCCTAGCAACCAGATGGGGTTACCCTAGCAACCGAAGTAACAAATCACATATCTCTGCATCAGAAAAACGTAGAGACTTCCGGGTTGACTTATTTCAATCAGGATGGCAAGGACACTTGATTACTATCACTATGATTACTGCCTAGCAACCAGATGGGGTTACCCTAGCAACCGAAAGTAACAAATCACATATCTCTGCACCAGAAAATAGTACTGACTTCCGGTTGATTTATTTCACTCAGGATGGCAAGGACACTTGATTACTATCACTATGGTAACTGCCTAGCAACCAGATGGGGTTACCCTAGCAACCGAGAAACAAATCACATATCTCTGCACCAGAAAAGAGTACAGACTTCCAGGTTGATTTATTTCAATCAGGATGGCAAGGAGACTTCATTAGTATCACTATGGTAACTGCCTAGCAACCAGATGGGGTTACCCTAGCAACCGAAAGTAACAAATCACATATCTCTGCATCAGAAAACGTAGAGACTTCCGGGTTGACTTATTTCAATCAGGATGGCAAGGACACTTGATTACTATCACTATGATTACTGCCTAGCAACCAGATGGGGTTACCCTAGCAACCCAGTAACAAATCACATATCTCTGCACCAGAAAATAGTACTGACTTCCGGGTTGATTTATTTCACTCAGGATGGCAAGGACACTTGATTACTATCACTATGGTAACTGCCTAGCAACCAGATGGGGTTACCCTAGCAACCGAGAAACAAATCACATATCTCGCACCAGAAAAGAGTACAGACTTCCAGGTTGATTTATTTCAACCAGGATGGCAAGGACACTTCATTAGTATCAATATGGTAACTGCCTAGCAACCACATGGGGTTACCCTAGCAACCGAAAGTAACAAATCACATATCTCTGCATCAGAAAAACGTAGATACTTCTGGGTTGACTTATTTCAATCAGGATGGCAAGGACACTTGATTACTATCACTATGGTAACTGCCTAGCAACCAGATGGGGTTACCCTAGCAACCGAGTAACAAATCACATATCTCTGCACCAGAAAATAGTACTGACTTCCGGGTTGATTTATTTCACTCAGGATCGCAAGGACACTTGATTACTATCACTATGGTAACTGCCTAGCAACCAGATGGGGTTACCCTAGCAACCGAGAAACAAATCACATATCTCGCACCAGAAAAGAGTACAGACTTCCGGTTGATTTATTTCAACCAGGATGGCAAGGACACTTCATTAGTATCAATATGGTAACTGCCTAGCAACCAGATGGGGTTACCCTAGCAACCGAAAGTAACAAATCACATATCTCTGCACCAGAAAACAGTAGTGACTTCCGGGTTGACTTATTTCACTCAGGATGGCAAGGAGACTTCATTAGTATCACTATGGTAACTGCCTAGCAACCATATGGGGTTACCCTAGCAACCGAAGTAACAAATCACATATCTCTGCATCACAAAAACGTAGAGACTTCCGGGTTGACTTATTTCAATCAGGATGGCAAGGAGACTTCATTAGTATCACTATGGTAACTGCCTAGCAACCAGATGGGGTTACCCTAGCAACCGACTAGCAAATCACATATCTCTGAATCACAATAACGTAGAGAGTTCCGGTTGACTTATTTCAATCAGGATGGCAAGGAGACTTCATAAGTATCACTATGGTAACTGCCTAGCAACCAGATGGGGTTACCCTAGCAACCGACTAGCAAATCACATATCTCTGCATCACAAAAACGTAGAGACTTCCGGGTTGACTTATTTCACTCAGGATGGAAAGGAGCCATGTATTGTATTACCTTGGTAACTGCATAGCAACCACATGGGCTTACCCTAGCAACCGAGTAACAAATCACATATTTCTGCACCAGAAAATCATACAGACTTCTGGGTTGATTTATTCATGACCATAATTTTTGCTCTTTTCAAGTTACAACATGCTGTTTGATCTAGTTTTGCCACGGCAAGCACCACTCACATTTTCTTCAGGAAATGTACCCTATCTAGTTTTATTTTTATTATATCTCTTAACAAAACTTCGCACCTAACTCGCCCCAAGACCGCTTGGCGAGACCCACCTAATGAGGTATCAAATCGAACGCCTATTGAGGACACGTGTGCTATGACTTTTATAAGCTTATCGGGGTACGGTATTTGCCCCAGGGCAAAAAAGCGCCTAAAAATCCCATAGACTTAACATTGAGACAAACTTTGACGGCCACAGCTCCAAGCTTAGGATTTCAGAGAAACGCGTGATTTGCCACATTTGAAGAGGCTGGCAGGCTCTGTAAGAGCATACCTCAATATGGGGTAAAAGTTGCACCCTGGGGGCAGGAGCTGCCCAAAAATGCCCCAATTGACTTATAATGGTGTAGGACGCCCATGAAATGAAAAGGCATAGGGATTTGTATTGAACATAGCTCTGGATCACAGTGTCATAGAGACGAGGGGTGGGCTCATTTTACTCAGACAACCAATCAGTCTCTCTGGATCATTGTGAAGCTATCAAGCCACGCCCTAGCAACCATTAAGAGCACCTTAGCAACAAGTCCCATAGACTTCTATTGAAAAGATCAAAGGGATATCTCCGGATAGAAGTGTCATAGAAACACAAGGGTGGTCTCGCTTGACTCGGACAGCAAACAGCCAATCATGCATCACTTCAACACTTCCTAGCCCCTCCCTAGCAACCATTGTCGAAAGCACCTTAACAACCAAAATCCATAGAGGGATATCTTCCATTCTGAATGTCACAGAGGCATGGGAGTTGGTTTATATCATTCATACTGACAAGCAGCCTTTGGAGATTCATGATTGGCAGCTGCCAAGCCACTCCCTAGCAACTACACAGAGTACCCTAGCAACCGCTTAGCAGTAACTATATCTCTGCACCAGAAAATCAGAGAGACTTCTGGGTTGATTTATTTCAATCAGGATGGCAAGGAGACTTGATAAGTATCACTATGTTAACTGCCTAGCAACCAGATGGGGTTACCCTAGCAACCGAAAGTAACAAATCACATATCTCTGCATCAGAAAACGTAGAGACTTCCGGGTTGACTTATTTCAATCAGGATGGCAAGGACACTTCATTAGTATCACTATGGTAACTGCCTAGCAACCAGATGGGCTTACCCTAGCAACCGAAAGTAACAAATCACATATCTCTGCATCACAAAAACATAGAGACTTCCGGTTGACTTACTTCAATCAGGATGGCAAGGAGACTTCATTAGTATCACTATGGTAACTGCCTAGCAACCAGATGGGCTTACCCTAGCAACCGAAAGTAACAAATCACATATCTCTGCATCAGAAAAACGTAGAGACTTCCGGGTTGACTTATTTCAATAAGGATGGCAAGGACACTTGATTAGTATCACTATGGTATCTGCCTAGCAACCAGATGGGGTTACCCTAGCAACCGAAAGTAAAAAATCACATATCTCTGCATCACAAAAACATAGAGACTTCCGGTTGACTTATTTCAATCAGGATGGCAAGGAGACTTCATTAGTATCACTATGGTAACTGCCTAGCAACCAGATGGGCTTACCCTAGCAACCGAGTAACAAATCACATATCTCTGCATCAGAAAACGTAGAGACTTCCGGGTTGACTTATTTCAATAAGGATGGCAAGGACACTTGATTAGTATCACTATGGTATCTGCCTAGCAACCAGATGGGGTTACCCTAGCAACCGAGTAACAAATCACATATCTCTGCATCACAAAAACATAGAGACTTCCGGGTTGATTTATTTTAATCAGGATGGCCAGGAGACTTGATTAGTATCACTATGGTAACTGCCTAGCAACCAGATGGAGTTACCCTAGCAACCGAGCAACATATCACATATCTCTGCACCAGAACACACTACAGACTTCCGGGTTGACTTATTTCACTCAGGATGGAAAGGAGCCATGTATTGTATTACCTTGGTAACTGCATAGCAACCACACGGGCTTACCCTAGCAACCGAGTAACAAATCACATATTTCTGCACCAGAAAATCGTACAGACTTCTGGGTTGATTTATTTATGACCATAATTTTTGTTCTTTTCCAGTTACAACATGCTGTTTGATCGAGTTTTGCCACGGCAAGCACCACTCACATTTTCTTCAGGAAATGTACCTATCTAGTTTATTTTTATTATATCTCTTAACAAAACTTCGGCACCTAACTCGTCCCAAGACCGCTTGGCGTAGACCCACCTAATGAGGTATCAAATCGAACGGCCTATTGAGGACACGTGTGCTATGACTTTTATAAGTTTATCGGGGTACGGTATTTGGCCCAGGGGCAAAAAAGCGCCTAAAAATCCCATAGACTTAACATTGAGACAAACTTTGACGCCACAGCTCCAAGCTTAGGATTTCAGAGAAACGCAGTGATTTGCCACATTTGAAGAGGCTGGCAGGCTCTGTAAGAGCATACCTCAATATGGGGTAAAAGTTGCACTCCTGGGGGCAGGAGCTGCCCAAAAATGCCCCAATTGACTTATAATGGTGTAGGACGGCCCATGAAATGAAAAGGCATAGGGATTTGTATTGAACATAGCTCTGGATCACAGTGTCATAGAGACGAGGGGTGGGCTCATTTTACTCAGACAACCAATCAGTCTCTCTGGATCATTGTGAAGCTATCAAGCCACGCCCTAGCAACCATTAAGAGCACCTTAGCAACAAGTCCCATAGACTTCTATTGAAAAAGATCAAAGGGATATCTCCGGATAGAAGTGTCATAGAAACACAAGGGTGGTCTCGCTTGACTCGGACAGCAAACAGCCAATCATGCATCACTTCAACACTTCCTAGCCCCTCCCTAGCAACCATTGTCGAGCACCTTAACAACCAAAATCCATAGAGGGATATCTTCCATTCTGAATGTCACAGAGGCATGGGAGTTGGTTTATATCATTCATACTGACAAGCAGCCTTTGGAGATTCATGATTGGCAGCTGCCAAGCCACTCCCTAGCAACTACACAGAGTACCCTAGCAACCGCTTAGCAGTAACTATATCTCTGCACCAGAAAATCAGAGAGACTTCTGGGTTGATTTATTTCAATCAGGATGGCAAGGAGACTTGATAAGTATCACTATGTTAACTGCCTAGCAACCAGATGGGGTTACCCTAGCAACCGAAAGTAACAAATCACATATCTCTGCATCAGAAAAACGTAGAGACTTCCGGGTTGACTTATTTCAATCAGGATGGCAAGGACACTTCATTAGTATCACTATGGTAACTGCCTAGCAACCAGATGGGCTTACCCTAGCAACCGAGTAACAAATCACATATCTCTGCATCACAAAAACATAGAGACTTCCGGGTTGACTTACTTCAATCAGGATGGCAAGGAGACTTCATTAGTATCACTATGGTAACTGCCTAGCAACCAGATGGGCTTACCCTAGCAACCGAGTAACAAATCACATATCTCTGCATCAGAAAAACGTAGAGACTTCCGGGTTGACTTATTTCAATAAGGATGGCAAGGACACTTGATTAGTATCACTATGGTATCTGCCTAGCAACCAGATGGGGTTACCCTAGCAACCGAGTAAAAAATCACATATCTCTGCATCACAAAAACATAGAGACTTCCGGATTGATTTATTTTAATCAGGATGGCCAGGAGACTTGATTAGTATCACTATGGTAACTGCCTAGAAACCAGATGGGGTTAACCTAGCAACCGAGTAACAAATCACATATCTTTCCACCAGAAATTTGTAGAGATTTCCGGGTTGACTTATTTCACTCAGGATGGCAAGGAGACTTCATTACTATCACTATGGTAACTGCCTAGCAACCATATGGGGTTACCCTAGCAACCAAGTAACAAATCACATATCTCTGCATCAGAAAAACGTAGAGACTTCTGGGTTGGTTTATTTCACTCAGGATGGCAAGGAGACCTGATTACTATCACTATGCTAACTGCCTAGCAACCACATGGGGTTACCCTAGCAACCGAGTAACAAATCACATATCTCTGCACTAGAAAACAGTAGAGACTTCCGGGTTGACTTATTTTACTCAGGATGGCAAGGACACTTCATTAGTATCACTATGGTAACTGCCTAGCAACCACATGGGGTTACCCTAGCAACCTACTAACAAATCACATATTTCTGCACCAGAACATTATACAGACTTCTGGGTTGATTTATTTATGACCACAATTTCTGTTCTTTTCAAGCAGGCTATTTGACGAGTTTTGCCACAGCAAGCACCACTCACATTTTCTTCAGGAAATGTACCCATCTAGTTCTTCTTATTATTATATCTCCGTACAAAACTTCGGCACCTAACTCGTCCCGCACCGTTTGGCGTAGACCCACGAATGAGGTGTCAAATCGAACGGCCTATTGAGGACACGTGTGCTATGACTTTTATAAGCGATCGGGGGTACGGTGTTTGCCCCAGGGGCAAAAAAGCTGCCGAAAAATCCCATAGACTTAACATTGCGACAAACTTTGACGCGTCACAGCTCCTAGCGAGGATTTCGCAGAAACGTGTGATTTGCCACATTTGAAGAGGCTGGCAGGCTCTGTAAGAGCATACCTCAATATGGGGTAAATGTTGCACCCCTGGGGGGCAGGAGCTCCCCAAAGTTGCCCCCATTGACTTACAATGGTGTAGGACGGCCCATGAAATGAAATTGCATAGGGATTTTGTATTGAACATAGCTCTGGATCACAGTGTCATAGAGACAAGGGAGTGGGCTCATTTTACTCAGATGACCAATCAGTCTCTCGGGATCATTGTGAAGCTATCAAGCCACGCCCTAGCAACAATTTAAAGCACCTTAGCAACAAGTCCCATACACTTCTAATGAAAGACATCAAAGGGATATCTCTGGATAGAAGTGTCATAGAAACACAAGGTGGTCTCGTTTCACTTGGGACAACAAACAGCCAATCATGAATCACCTCAACACTTCCTAGCCCCTGCCTAGCAACCCTTGTCGAGCACCTTAGCAACCAAAATCCATAGAGGGATATCTTCCATTCTGAATGTCACAGAGGCATGGGAGTTGGCTTATATCATTCATACTGACAAGCAGCCTTTGGAGTTTCATTATTGGCAGCTGCCAAGCCACTCCCTAGCAACTAAACAGAGTACCCTAGCAACCGTTTAGCAATAACTATATCTCTGCACCAGAAAATCAGAGAGACTTCTGGGTTTATTTATTTCAATCAGGATGGCAAGGAGACTTGATAAGTATCACTATGGTAACTGCCTAGCAACCAGATGGTGTTACCCTAGCAACCGAGTAACAAATCACATATTTCTGCATCAGAAAAATGTAGAGACTTCCGGGTTGACTTATTTCAATCAGGATGGCAAGGAGACTTGATTAGTATCACTATGGTAACTGCCTAGCAACCAGATGGGGTTACCCTAGCAACCGAGTAACAAATCACATATCTCTGCATCAGAAAAACGTAGAGACTTCCGGGTTGACTTATTTCAATCAGAATGGCAAGGAGACTTGATTAGTATCACTATGGTAACTGCCTAGCAACCAGATGGGGTTACCCTAGCAACCGAGTAACAAATCACATATCTCTGCATCACAAAATCATAGAGACTTCCGGGTTGACTTATTTCAATCAGGATGGCAAAGAGACTTCATTAGTATCACTATGGTAACTGCCTAGCAACCAGATGGGGTTACACTAGCAACCGAGTAACAAATCACATATCTCTGCATCAGAAAAACGTAGAGACTTCCGGGTTGACTTATTTCAATCAGGATGGCAAGGAGACTTCATTAGTATCACTATGGTAAATGCCTAGCAACCAGATGGGGTTACCCTAGCAACCGAGTAACAAATCACATATCTCTGCATCACAAAAATGTAGAGACTTCCGGGTTGACTTATTTCAATCAGGATGGCAAGGAGACTTCATTAGTATCACTATGGTAACTGCCTAGCAACCAGATGAGGTTACCCTAGCAACCGCTTAGCAAATCACATTTCTCTGCATCACAAAAACGTAGAGACTTCCGGGTTGACTTATTTCAATCAGGATGGCAAGGAGACTTGATTAGTATCACTATGGTAACTGCCTAGTAACCAGATGGGGTTATCCTAGCAACCGAGTAACAAATCACATATCTCTGCATCACAAAAACGTAGAGACTTCCGGGTTGACTTATTTCAATCAGGATGGCAATGAGACTTCATTAGTATCACTATGGTAACTGCCTAGCAACCACATGGGGTTACCCTAGCAACCGAGTAACAAATCACATATCTCTGCACCACAAAACACTACAGACTTCCGGGTTGACTTATTTCACTCAGGATGGAAAGGAGACTTGATTAGTATCACTATGGTAACTGCCTAGCAACCAGATGGGGTTACCCTAGCAACCGAGTAACAAATCACATATCTCTGCATCACAAAAATGTAGAGACTTCCGGGTTGACTTATTTCAATCAGGATGGCAAGGAGACTTAATTAGTATCACTATGGTAACTGCCTAGCAACCAGATGAGGTTACCCTAGCAACCGCCTAGCAAATCACATTTCTCTGCATCACAAAAACGTAGAGACTTCCGGGTTGACTTATTTCAATCAGGATGGCAAGGACACTTCATTAGTATCACTATGGTAACTGCCTAGCAACCAGATGGGGTTACCCTAGCAACCGACTAGCAAATCACATATCTCTGCATCACAAAAACATAGAGACTTCCGGGTTGACTTATTTCAATCAGGATGGCAAAGACACTTCATTAGTATCACTATGGTAACTGCCTAGCAACCAGATGGGGTTACCCTAGCAACCGAGTAACAAATCACATATCTCTGCATCAGAAAAACGTAGAGACTTCCGGGTTGACTTATTTCAATCAGGATGGCAAGGAGACTTCATTAGTATCACTATGGTAACTGCCTAGCAACCACATGGGGTTACCCTAGCAACCGAGTAACAAATCACATATCTCTGCACCACAAAACACTACAGACTTCCGGGTTGACTTATTTCACTCAGGATGGAAAGGAGACTTGATTAGTATCACTATGGTAACTGCCTAGCAACCAGATGGGGTTACCCTAGCAACCGAGTAACAAATCACATATCTCTGCATCACAAAAACGTAGAGACTTCCGGGTTGACTTATTTCAATCAGGATGGCAAGGAGACTTCATTAGTATCACTATGGTAACTGCCTAGCAACCAGATGAGGTTACCCTAGCAACCGCCTAGCAAATCACATTTCTCTGCATCACAAAAACGTAGAGACTTCCGGGTTGACTTATTTCAATCAGGATGGCAAGGACACTTCATTAGTATCACTATGGTAACTGCCTAGCAACCAGATGGGGTTACCATAGCAACCGACTAACAAATCACATATCTCTGCATCACAAAAACATACAGACTTCCGGGTTGACTTATTTCAATCAGGATGGCAAAGACACTTCATTAGTATCACTATGGTAACTGCCTAGCAACCAGATGGGGTTACCCTAGCAACCGAGTAACAAATCACATATCTCTGCATCAGAAAAACATAGAGACTTCTGGGTTGACTTATTTCAATCAGGATGGCAAGGAGACTTGATTAGTATCACTATGGTAACTGCCTAGCAACCAGATGGGGTTACCCTAGCAACCGAGTAACAAATCACATATCTCTGCATCACAAAAACGTAGAGACTTCCGGGTTGACTTATTTCAATCAGGATGGCAAGGAGACTTCATTAGTATCACTATGGTAACTGCCTAGCAACCACATGGGGTTACCCTAGCAACCGAGTAACAAATCACATATCTCTGCACCACAAAACACTACAGACTTCCGGGTTGACTTATTTCACTCAGGATGGAAAGGAGACTTGATTTGTATCTCTATGGTAACTGCCTAGCAACCAGATGGGGTTACCCTAGCAACCGAGTAACAAATCACATATCTCTGCATCACAAAAACGTAGAGACTTCCGGGTTGACTTATTTCAATCAGGATGGCAAGGAGACTTCATTAGTATCACTATGGTAACTGCCTAGCAACCACATGGGGTTACCCTAGCAACCGAGTAACAAATCACATATTTCTGCACCAGAAAATCGTACAGACTTCTGGGTTGATTTATTTATGACCGTAATTTTTGTTCTTTTCAAGTTATAACATGCTGTTTGACGAGTTTTGCCACGACAAGCACCACTCACATTTTCTTCAGGAAATGTACCTATCTAGTTTTTATTTTTATTTTTATTTTTATATCTCCGTACAAAATTTCGGCACCTAACTCGTCCCGCACCGTTTGACGTAGACCCACGAATGAGGTGTCAAATCGAACGGCCTATTGAGGACACATGTGCTATGACTTTTATAAGCGATCGGGGGTACGGTATTTGCCCCAGGGGCAAAAAAGCAGCCGAAAAATCCCATAGACTTAACATTGCGTCAAACTTTGACGCATCACAGCTCCGAGCGAGGATTTCGCAGAAACGTGTGATTTGCTACATTTGAAGAGGCTGGCAGGCTCTGTAAGAGCATGCCTCAATATGGGGTAAATGTTGCACCCCTGGGGGGCAGGAGCTGCCCAAAGTTGCCCCCATTGACTTACAATGGTGTAGGACGGCCCATGAAATGAAATTGCATGGTGATTTTGTATTGAACATAGCTCTGGATCACAGTGTCATAGAGACGAGGGGGCGGGCTCAATTTACTCAGATGACCAATCAGTCTCTCAGGATCATTTTGAATCTATCAAGCCACGCCCTATCAACAATTTAGAGCACCTTAGCAACAACTCCCATAGACTTCTAATGAAAGACATCAAAGGGATATCTCCGGATAGAAGTGTCATAGAAACACAAGGGTGGTCTCGTTTGACTCGGGGCAGCAAACAGCCAATCATGAATCACCTCAACACTTCCTAGCCCCTCCCTAGCAACCACTGTCGAACACCTTAGCAACCAATATCCATAGAGGGATAGCTTCCATTCTGAATGTCACAGAGGCATGGGAGTTGGTTTATATCATTCATACTGACAAGCAGCCTTTGGAGTTTCATGATTGGCAGCTGCCAAGCCACTCCCTAGCAACTAAACAGAGTACCCTAGCAACCGTTTAGCAATAACTGTATCTCTGCACCAGAAAATCAGAGAGACTTCTGGGTTGATTTATTTCAATCAGGATGGCAAGGACACTTGATAAGTATCACTATGCTAACTGCCTAGCAACCACATGGGGTTACCCTAGCAACAGAGTAACAAATCACATATCTCTGCATCAGAAAAACGTAGAGACTTCCGGGTTGACTTATTTCAATCAGGATGGCAAGGAGACTTCATTAGTATCACTATGCTAACTGCCTAGCAACCACATGGGGTTACCCTAGCAACCGAGTAACAAATCCAATATCTCTGCATCAGAAAAACGTAGAGACTTCCGGGTTGACTAATTTCAATCAGGATGGCAAAGAGACTTGATTAGTATCACTAAGGTAACTGCCTAGCAACCAGATGGGGTTACCCTAGCAACCGAGTAACAAATCACATATCTCTGCATCACAAAAACGTAGAGACTTCTGGGTTGACTTATTTCAATCAGGATGGCAAGGACACTTCATTAGTATCACTATGGTAACTGCCTAGCAACCAGATGGGGTTACCCTAGCAACCGAGTAACAAATCACATATCTCTGCATCAGAAAAACGTAGAGACATCCGGGTTCACTTATTTCAATCAGGATGGCAAGGACACTTGATTAGTATCACTATGGTAACTGCCTAGCAACCAGATGGGGTTACCCTAGCAACCGAGTAACAAATCACATATCTCGGCATCACAAAAACATAGAGACTTCAGGGTTGACTTATTTCAATCAGGATGGCATGGAGACTTCATTAGTATCACTATGGTAACTGCCTAGCAACCAGATGGGGTTACCCTAGCAACCGAGTAACAAATCACATATCTCTGCATCACAAAAACGTTGAGACTTCCGGGTTGACTTATTTCAATCAGGATGGCAAAGACACTTCATTAGTATCACTATGATAACTGCCTAGCAACCAGATGGGGTTACCCTAGCAACCGACTAACAAATCACATATCTCTGCATCACAAAAACGTACAGACTTCCGGGTTCACTTATTTCAATCAGGCTGGCAAAGAGACTTGATTAGTATCACTATGGTGACTGCCTAGCAACCAGATGGGGTTACCCTAGCAACCGAGTAACAAATCACATATCTCTGCATCACACAAACGTAGAGACTTCCATGTTGACTTATTTCAATCAGGCTGGCAAAGAGACTTGATTAGTATCACTATGGTAACTGCCTAGCAACCAGATGGGGTTACCCTAGCAACCGAGTAACAAATCACATATCTCTGCATCACAAAAACATAGACACTTCCGGGTTGACATATTTCAATCAGGAAGGCAAGGAGACTTCATTAGTATCTCTATGGTAACTGCCTAGCAACCAGATGGGGTTACCCTAGCAACCGAGTAACAAATCACATATCTCTGCATCAGAAAAACGTAGAGACTTCGGGGTTCATTTATTTCAATCAGGATGGCAAGGACACTTCATTAGTATCAATATGGTAACTGCCTAGCATCCATATGGGGTTACCCTAGCAACCAAGTAACAAATCACATATCTCTGCATCAGAAAAACATAGGGACTTCTGGGTTGGTTTATTTCAATCAGGATGGCAAAGACACTTGCTTATAATAACTATGGTAACTGCCTAGCAACATGGAGGGGTTACCCTAGCAACCAAATAACAAATCACATATCTCTGGATCAGAACATCGTAGAGACTTCCTGGTTCACTGATTTTACTCTGGATAGCAAGGAGACTTGATAAGTATCACTATGGTAACTGCCTAGCAACCACATGGGGTTACCCTAGCAACAGAGTAACAAATCACATATCTCTGCATCAGAAAAACGTAGAGACTTCAGGGTTGACTTATTTCAATCAGGATGGCAAGGACATTTGATTAGTATCACTATGGTAACTGCCTAGCAACCACATGGTGTTACCCTAGCAACAGAGTAACAAATCACATATCTCTGCATCAGAAAAACGTAGAGACTTCCGGGTTGACTTATTTCAATCAGGATGGCAAGGAGACTTCATTAGTATCACTATGGTAACTGCCTAGCAACCAGATGGGGTTACCCTAGCAACAGAGTAACAAATCACATATCTTTGCATCAGAAAAACGTAGAGACTTCCGGGTTCACTTATTTCACTCAGGATGGCAAGGACACTTGATTAGAATCACTATGGTAACTGCCTAGCAACCAGATGGGGTTACCCTAGCAACCGAGTAACAAATCACATATCTCTGCACCAGAAAATAGTCGAGACTTCCGGGTTGACTTATTTCACTCAGGATGGCAAGGACACTTCATTAGTATCACTTTGGTAACTGCCTAGCAACCAGATGAGGTTACCCTAGCAACCGAGTAACAAATCACATATCTCTGCATCAGAAAAACGTAGACTTCCGTGTTGACTTATTTCAATCAGGATGGCAAGGAGACTTGATTAGTATCACTATGGTAACTGCCTAGCAACCAGATAGGGTTACCCTAGCAACCGAGTAACAAATCACATATCTCTGCATCAGAAAAACGTAGAGACTTCCGGGTTGACTTATTTCAATCAGTATGGCAAGGAGACTTTATTAGTTTCACAATGGTAACTGCCTAGCAACCAGATGGGGTTACCCTAGCAACCGAGTAACAAATCACATATCTTTGCACCAGAAAATAGTAGAGACTTCTGGGTTCATTTATTTCACTCAGGATGGCAAGGACACTTCATTACTATCACTATGGTAACTGCCTAGAAACAAGATGGGGTTACCCTAGCAACCGAGTAACAAATCACATATCTCTGCCCCAGAAAATAGTACAGACTTCTGGGTTCACTTATTTCAATCAGGATGGCAAGGAGACTTGATTAGTATCACTATGGTAACTGCCTAGCAACCAGATGGGGTTACCCTAGCAACCGAGTAACAAATCACATATTTCTGCACCAGAAAATCGTACAGATTTCTGGGTTGATTTATTTACAGACTTCTGGGTTGATTTATTTATGACCATAATTTTTGTTATTTTCAAGTTATAACATGCTGTTTGACGAGTTTTGCCACGGCAAGCACCACTCACATTTTCTTCTGGAAATGTACCTATCTAGTTTTTTTCATTTTTATTTTTATATCTCCGTACAAAACTTCGGCACCTAACTCGTCCCGCACCATTTGGCGTAGACCCACGAATGAGGTGTCAAATCGAACGGCCTATTGATGACACGTGTGCTATGACTTTTATAAGCGATCGGGGGTATGGTATTTGCCCCAGGGGCAAAAAAACGGCCGAAAAATCCCATAGACTTAACATTGCGACAAACTTTGAGGCGTCACAGCTCCGAGCGAGGATTTCGCAGAAACGTGTGATTTGCCACATTTGAAGAGGCTGGCAGGCTCTGTAAGAGCATACCTCAATATGGGGTAAAAGTTGCACCCCTGGGGGGCAGGAGCTGCCCAAAAATGCCCCAATTGACTTATAATGGTGTAGGACGGCCCATGAAATGAAATGGC
>NW_026266249.1:0-42634 GCF_025860055.1 Xyrauchen texanus
GGAAAGCACTACAGCCATTGGAACAAGAACATTTTTTTTAATTTATGTTGTATCTTCTGGTGTTTTTTCTGTAGTTATATGTGATAGGTGTTGTGTGTAGCAACAACGTTTAGTTCACGAGTTATTGAACGCGGAAGTCCATGAATGTGCGTAATATAAAACCAACTTTACCTAAGTGTTTTTACTGTCTTTAAGGAGTCAAATGATGTGGAGGTTTGATGGTAAATTAAATCCAACGAGGTCTGACTGCAGTCAAACATATAGCTCTCCTGTCAAAAGAAGTCCATAAGGTAATCAAACTGACAAATGTAGCTATTTCCAACCATGAACCTCGTAGTAGTAGTCAAATGTGGAAAAATCCCAAACAGGACCACAAAGTTGGCTCAAATATTGATTGAGCAGATATCAAAAAGTCTTCAAAAACACAAAACGCCTCCTGTTAATTATCTGCATTAAAGCCACTATATTCAATAAACACAAAAATAATCTTTCACCAGTAAATCAAACTTCAACATATATATATTTTACTTACAGTTGAGCATGAAACAGAAAGTTTCCCAACCAGGACTTTGTTTGACCAAGGAGGTCAGCCATGATAATTTCTTCTACTGCTCACATGTCTCTTTATCTAAGCACATAGGTCTCATTAATACCCCTAGTGGTGAGGAGTGTAATGGCAGTTTAAAAAAATCTAAGTAACTGACAGGTGTCTGTTACAAAACAGAAGTCTAATTAGTTTCTGTTTAGGCAAAAAAAAAAAAAAATAATAATAATAATAATAATGACTTGAATTATGACAAAAAAATTATTTTAAATTACCAATTTAATCCCAAGTAATTGTAAAAAATCTATTTAATTATCAGTAGTGGTATCGGTATTGACGATATTGGACTTTAAATTATTGGTATTGGATCAAAGCGAAAATAAGTGGTATCGCCCATTCTTATTTCTCATTCAAACATATAATCACAGAATACGTGATCGCAAACAGTCATGAGATACTTGAGAGCCAATGAGAATTCAACATCACTACCCTAAAACCACTGGTCCTAATTCTTCAGGCAGCACATTTTTAATTTTGAAATCGAAACCAACACGGGTTGATGGTTACAGCAGGTTGACGGTTACGGTGGGTTGAGTCGGTTACAGCGGGTTGATGGTTACAGCAGGTTGATAGTTACGGGGGTTGACGATTACAGCAGGCTGACGGTTAAAGCAGGTTGATTGTTACAGCAGGTTGATGGTTACAGTGGGTTGACGGTTACAGCAGGTTGATGGTTACAGCAGGTTGATGGTTACGGTGGGTTGGCGGTTACAGCAGGGTTGACGGTTACAGCAGGTTGACGGTTACAGCAGGTTGATGTTACGGTGGGTTGACGGTTACAGCAGGTTGATGGTTACAGCGGGTTGATGGTTAAAGCAGGTTGATGGTTACAGCGGGTTGACGGTTAAAGCAAGTTGATGTTATGGTGGGTTGAAGGTTACTGCGGGTTGATGGTTACAACAGCTTGACGGTTACGGTGGGTTGACGATTACAGCAGGTTGACGGTTACAGCGGGTTGACGATTACAGCAGGTTGATGTTACGGTGGGTTGGCTGTAACAGAGGGTTGACGGTTACAGCAGGTTGATGTTATGGTGGGTTGACGGTTATGGTGGGTTGATGGTTACAGCGGGTTGATGGTTACAGCAAGTTGATGGTTACGGTGGGTTGACGTTACAGCAGGTTGATAGTTACAGCAGGTTGATGGTTACAGCAGGTTGATGGTTACGGTGGGTTGACGATTACAGCAGGTTGATGGTTAAGGTGGGTTGACGGTTACAGCGGGTTACTGGTTACAGCATGTTGATGGTTACGGTGGGTTGACATTACAGCAGGTTGATAGTTACAGCAGGTTGATGGTTAAGGGTTGACGATTACAGCAGGTTGATGGTTAAGGTGGGTTGACGGTTACAGCGGGTTACTGGTTACAAGGGTTGATGGTTACAGCAGGTTGACGGTAACGGTGGGTTGATGATTACAGAAGGTTGAAGGTTACGGTGGGTTGACTGTTGCAGCGGGTGGTGGCTGATGGAGATGGAGGTTGTTGAATAAATGATTGAATTTGGGTCTCTTCTTCACAGAAAGCAATCTGAAGATTTGGATTATAGCTAACAAATGTATGGTTTCATTTTATTGTTGTTTTATGATGCTTTTTGTGTTTGTTTGTTTTTTGGCATATTCTGAAAATTCTCCGCTTTTTTCAGGAAACAAGGGTTACACTACGTAACCCAAGACGTTCCCTTTACAAAAAGCTTCACTAGGATGCTGCGCTGAGAAAAGCACTTTGGGAATGAGAATACCCACGCCGCCGCACTGAGGCTGTCCGGACCCCTACGGTTGTGAAAGGGCACCCCGTCCATCAAGCCGTGGCAAGCCGAAATGGCGGCCACATAGCCTGACCTTGCTCAGGGTGTTCTGAATGGAAATAATTCGTGTGGGAGTCAATTGTGCCTGCATCGTGATCGAATTCCATATAACCCCCAGATAAGTGATTCCCCGGGTGGGAGAGAGAACGCTCTCTGACGTTAAGTCTCAGACCCGGAGATACCAGATGAGCTAAGACGATATCTCTGTGCTGAACTGCCAGTTCTTGGAACTGCGCTAGGATCAGCCAGTCATCTATGTAATTCAGAATGCTGATGCCCCGGAGTCGCAAAGGAGCCAGTGCTGCATCCCTGCATTTCATGAATGTGCGGGTTAATAGGGCTAGGCCGAATGGAAGAACCCGATACTGGAAGGCTTCGCCCCCGCAAGCGAACCTCAGGAACTTGCTGTGCTGTGGCATAATTTCTATATGAAGATATGCATCCATGAGATCGATGGTGACCAGTCAAACGTGATGTTGGGCTTGTGACACGATCGTCTTGATAGTTAGCATCTTGGACTTGAACACCCTGACTGGGCAGTTCAAGCCTTGAAGATCTAAGGTCGGACGCAACCCCCCACACTTTTTGGGAACCAGGAAGTATTCACTGTAATAACCTGACTCTTTTTCTGGAAGGGTGACATGTTCTATGGCCCCTTAGACTGAGAGATTTTGCAGTTCTTTTCACAGTAGAAATGCCTGCTCCGGTTTACGGTAGTGGGGCCACGCCATTGAAACATGGAGGGAGGTGAGCGAATTTAATTTTGTAGCCCTTCTCTACTGTTCTTAGAACCCACATAAAAATATCTGGCAGAAGTTTCCACGCTGCCAGGTACTCTGAGATGGGTATTAATTTAAGACTTCCTGTTGAGGGGGTGTTGAGTGTTCCGCATCCTGAATTAAGTCAGGAAGCAACGGTACACCCAACTCTTTGTTAGAAGCCTCTATCACCCGAAGCACCAAAGGTGGCAGGAGTGAAGAGGTTTTGTGAGGGTATCAGGAGAGCCGAAGTGGATGGTACACGTGCCTGTCCCGAGGCGAACTACCCCCACAAGGCTGGGTACAAGACCGTCAGGGCTTCTTTCTTTTAGAAATCACGACCCTGAGGTCCTGCTTGGGCAGCTGTTGAGGGCGACGAGATTGTCCCCAGTCACCACGAGGGGGAGCATGACTCACCACGCTTTGCTTTTGAGCCTCCCTTCTAACAGGACCGAGGCGGGTCTGGGTGGCCAACGGACCCGCCCCCTGAGGGCGGCAAGGGAGGAACTGCCCGAAGGCCTTTTTTTTGCCTCTTGGAACCTGGAGATAACCGTGCTCATGGTGTCCCGAATAGGCCAGTAGGCCAAACCGGGGCATCAAGGAGGAAAACTTTATCCTTGTCCCTGTTGCCTGAACGGTTGGGCCAAATGTGCCTCTCCGCACTGACCAAGGCAGACATAGATCGGCCAATAGCATGGGCTGTTTGCTTGGTCGCACGGAGAGAAAGATCTGTGGCTCGACGAAGCTCAGAAAAAACTTGCTCGTCGAGCGCAGCACCCACACTCAGGTCGTCCAGAAGGTCAGCCTGGTAAGCCTGTAATACAGCCATTGTGTGGTGAGCAGCACCAGCCTGACCTGCTGCTTGATAAGCCCTCCTCACTAAAGTGGAGGTCATCCTGCAAGGCTTTGTGGGTAGAGAGAGCTTTTTAAATCAGAGCATCATTGAAGGTCATCAAAGAAAGGAAGGGACTAATATAGCGTTCCCTTCCTTTTTTTTTCTTTTTTTTTTAGCTTTAGTCTGGCCACAGCCTGAGTAACCACCTCTAGAATTTCTCAGCTGCTTTATTATTATGCGTGGAATGTACAGAGGTTCAGCGCCCCACTCGTGAAACGAAGAGGCGCCGATGCGCGCTTCAGGCTTACGAGAAGGATCAGCTGGATCTGGGGATAGAGCGAGCGATAGGGACGGACCCGTCTCTCGCTCCTCAGCCAGATATATGCGAGAGCCCCTTCGATGATAGAGTGGGCGCTGACTCCCGGAAGTAAGTGAGGCGAGCGCGAAGCATTTCGCCCGAAAGCAGATCGCACCTGCCCCGCTCCAACACGAGAGCAGCATGCTCTTCCCCCAAACAAACAAAGCAAAACTGATGCGTGTCCCTCTCAGCAATAGAGCGTAAACAAGGGAACACGCATCATTTGCTCTGATTCTCAGTCATTCTCTCTCTATTATATATATATATATATATATATATATATATATATATATATATATATATATATATTTATAGAAAGCAGAGAAAGGAGAAAAGTTTCACTGCGCACTGCCTAACCAAATTCTAACTCTTAGCAGAGGAAAGAAATTTTGTGATAGGCTTGTGAGACACACAGAGAATGGGCTCTGAAAAAAATTTATCTGACGACACGCTGGTGACGCGTCTATATATAGCCTGGACACAGGTGCATCCAATGATCTCACCAGCCGAGGTGAGAGTCTTGAGGGGGGGGAGCCGTGAAAGACTTGAGGGATGGAGCCCTGAGGGACTTGAGGGGTAGAGCTCTGGGAGGCTCGTGAGGAGGGGCCCGAGGAGGGGCCCTAGGGGGCTCGTGAGGAGGAGCCCTGGGAGGCTTGTGAGGAGGAGCCCTAGGAGGCTCGTGAGGAGGAGCGCTGGGAGGCTCGAGAGGAGGAGCCCTGAGAGACTCGTGAGGCGGAGCCCGGGAGGGCTCTGAGGGGCGAGCAGAGGTCTGCAGAGCCGTGGAAGACTCTGAGGGCGGAGCAGAACCCGGCAGAGCCGTGGAAGACTCTGAGGGCGGAGCAGAACCCGGCAGAGTCGTGGAAGACTCTGAGGGTGGAGCAGAACCCGGCAGAGCCGTGGAAGACTCTGAGGGCGGAGCAGAACCCGGCAGAGCCGTGGAAGACTCTGAGGGCGGAGCAGAACCCGGCAGAGCCGTGGAAGACTCTGGGGTCGGAGCAGAGGTCGGTAGAGCTGTGGAAGACTCTGAGGGAACCTCTGCGGTCTTGAGCACAAGACGAGACTGGGGAGAAGGGGCCCTCTTCCTTCTCTTACGTCTTCGGCCAACAGGGGACATAGCCATGGGGACGGTCGAGGCTACAGGCGCTGGCTCGTTGGCCGTGGCGGGCATGGGCGCTGGCTCGTTGGGTGGGGCCTGGCAGACTGGCTCGTCATCGGCCAGGCTTCGAGGCTGGGGCCGTGACAGGCCTCGGGATTGGGGCCGTGTCCGGCTTCGGGACTAAGGCCGTGTAAGGCTTCAAGACGGGGGCCGTGTAAGGCTTCAAGACGGGGGCCGTGTAAGGCTTCAAGACGGGGGCCGTAGTAGGCTTCAAGACGGGGGCCGTGGTAGGCTTCAAGACGGGGGCCGGGGTAGGCTTCAAGACGGGGGCCGTGTAAGGCTTCAAGACGGGGGCCGTGTAAGGCTTCCAGACGGGGGCCGTGGTGTGGAGCGCTGGTTCAGTGTCTGCCTCCCCCACAGTAAACGAGGAACCAGCGTACAGGAGGGCGAGGTCAATAAACTGAGCCAGGTTAAGGGAGCAGCGACCACCAGGCATTAATGATGAGGTTGGCTCATTCAGTCCACATTGAAAAATGTCTTTCAGAGCCACCTCATCAAAATTCACCTGGTCAGCCAGGGCACAAAAGTCAGTTACAAAAACCTCCAAGGGTTGACTCCCCTGACGCAACACCAATAGTCGGGCCGCTGGCTCCATAATGTCAAGGTCGGGGTTATGCGTTACATAACCGCTGCCTTGCATAAAAAACCCTTGGTCAGCGCCCGAAGAGCCATAAAACCTCTCCGGGGATGGAGAGTTCACGGCGCTCAAATATGCATGGGAAGCATAAACGGGCTCAGGGGCAGACACAGGTGACGCAGGGTGACAAAAATCAAAAATCGCACGTACCTGCTGGCCCTGGGCTGTGAGCGCGCGTTCATGCTTCCACACCGTAGCTCCTCGCGCTGAATGTGACGTGTGCCTCCGCTCTAGTGAGCCGCGCGAATCCTCAGCGCGACGCATTGTGACTGTCTTCGGTGAGGTTGGTTATTCTGTAACCCGACACACACACACACAAGTAGAGACAGTCACAATGATGAAAAACTGCTTTATTGTAAATAAAAGCAGGCGAAGGTACAAACAAGGGGCAAATCCAGTGAAGAGTAGTCGTGGGAAGGGTAGGGTAAAAAGCCGGGGAATCAAAGTACAAAGAGGGCGAGGAACTAGACGAGACTAGCGGGAACACAGACGGGGGGGCAAGAGGAATAGGGGTGCTGGCTAGCTAGGAGGTAATTGACTAAATGGGGCCCAGGTCAGGAAGCAGACAAACTGGTTAATCCGAACGTCTGCTAGCTGCCATGAGACGTCACACAGGTCACATAAACTACAACACATAGAGACTGTATCACCTAGATATCTCATAGAGACTGTGTCTGTTCCCCGAACTACCAAACACAATACCCTCACTAAATCATTTAGAAAAAATTTGATTAAGGTTAAACTTGAACAAAACAAACAAATTAAAAATAAACATCATATAAAAATAGGGCTACTAAACATTAGATCTCTTGCTACCAAAGCACTAATTGTCAATGAAATGATTACAGATCATAGATTGGATGCGCTCTGTTTGACTGAAACCTGGCTTAAACCGGATGAATATATTAGTTTAAATGAATCTACTCCCCAGGTTATTGTTATAAACATGAACCTCGTCTGAAGGGTCGAGGAGGAGGTGTTGCTACAATTTACAGTGAAGTTTTTGGTGTTACTCAGAGGACAGGATATAAATGTAAGTCTTTTGAACTAATAATGCTTAATGTGACACCGTCAAATATAAATAAAAAATCTCTGTCGTCCTTTACCCTTGCTACAGTGTATAGATCACCCGGGCCTTATTCAGATTTCCTTAGTGAATTTGAAAAATTTTTATCAGATCTTGTAGTTACTGTAGATAGAGCCTTAATTGTTGGTGACTTCAACATTCACATAGATAATGAAAATGATACATTGGGATTAGCATTTATCGATATTCTCAACTCTCTTGGAGTCAGACAAAATGTAACAGGACCAACTCATCGCCATAATCATACGCTAGATTTAATTCTTTCATATGGAGTTGATGTTGATAATATAGAAATTCTGCAGCAGAGCGATGACATCTCGGATCATTACCTCGTCTCTTGCATGCTGCAATCAGCTAATGTTACTCAATCTACACCACGCTATCGTTCAGGTAGAACTATTCTTTCGACCACTAAAGATGACTTCACTAATACTCTTCCAGATCTATCTCATATACTCAATAAACCCCAAAGCCCAGAAGAACTTGATGAAATAACAAAAAATTTAAATGCAGTCTTCTCTAGCACCCTTGATGTTGTCGCCCCACTTCGATTAAAGAAAATTAAAGAAATAAGCCCTGCACCATGGTACAATGATCACACTCATGCTCTCAAGAGAGCAGCTCGGAAAATGGAGCGCATGTGGAAAAATACAAAATTAGAAGTATTTCAGGGTGCATGGAAGGATAGTGTCTGTAGCTACAAACACGCACTCAAAGCTGCCAGGTCAGCATATTTTAGTAAACTCATAGAAAATAACCACAACAATCCTAGATGTTTATTCAGTACTGTGGCTAAATTGGTTAGGGATAAAAAGCCTCAACCGAACCAGATATTACGTCACAGCTCAAGAGTAATGACTTCATGAATTTCTTTACTGATAAAATTGAAATAATCAGAAATAAAATTGGAATTATGCAATCATCTGTCATAGCGCCTCAGAAAACAGTGTCGAATAATTTCCCTCATGTGCAACTTCAATCCTTCGCTATCATAGGTCATGAAGAGCTAACAAAACTTATCGAAACATCAAAAGCCACAACTTGTTTGTTAGATCCTATACCAACTAAGCTCTTAAAAGAGGTATCTCCTGTAATATCAGAACCTCTTCTTAATATCATTAACTCCTCGCTATACTTAGGACATGTACCAAGAAACTTTAAAATGGCAATTATCAAACCGCTAATTAAGAAGCCACAACTTGATCCTGGAGAACTTGCTAATTATAGACCGATTTCAAATCTCCCGTTTATGTCAAAAATACTAGAAAAGGTAGTATCCTCCCAAATATGTTCATTTCTACAGAGAAATAGTATATATGAAGAATTTCAATCAGGATTTAGGCCTCATCACAGTACAGAGACTGCACTTATCAGAGTTACAAATGACTTGCTCTTATCATCTGATCGCGGCTGCATTTCTCTTCTAGTGCTTTTAGATCTTAGTGCTGCATTCGACACGATAGATCACAACATTCTCTTGAATAGGCTGGAGAATTATGTTGGAATTTGTGGAGTGGCATTAGCATGGTTTAGGTCATATTTAGCAGACCGCTACCACTTTGTCTATTTAAATGAGGAATTGTCAAACCAAACAAAAGTAAAGTATGGAGTGCCACAGGGATCAGTCTTAGGGCCTCTGCTTTTCTCCATGTATATGCTTCCCCTGGGAGATATTATCAGGAATCGTGGAATGCGTTTCCACTGCTATGCTGACGATACACAACTTTATATTTCTTCAAAACCTGATGAGATTTCACAATTCTCAAAATTAGCAGAGTGTATCAATGAAATAAAAGATTGGATGGCCAGAAATTTCCTTCTACTCAATTCTGACAAAACAGAGGTTTTAATTATTGGACCAAAAACTCTAAAAATAAGCCACTAAAATATAATTTGACTCTAGATGGATGTACTGTTACATCATCTTCAACAGCAAAGAACTTAGGTGTTATATTTGATACCAATCTGTCCTTTGAAAATCAAATTACAAATGTTTGTAGAACAGCATTCTTCCACCTAAGAAATATTGCTAAATTAAGGCATATGCTCTCGGTTGCTGATGCCGAAAAACTAATTCATGCGTTCATGACCTCAAGACTAGATTATTGTAATGCATTACTGGGAGGATGTCCAGCAAGATCAATAAATAAACTTCAATTGGTTCAAAATGCAGCAGCCAGAGTGCTGACGAGAACCAAGAAATATGATCATATTAGCCCCATTTTATCATCGTTACATTGGCTACCTGTTAAATTCCGTATTGATTTTAAAATTCTGTTAACTACGTACAAAGCTTTGAATGGTCTAGCTCCTCAGTACTTAAGTGATCTTCTAACACGCTATATTCCAACACGTTCATTAAGATCGCAAAATTCTGGCCTATTAATAGTTCCTAGAATATCAAAATCCACTAAAGGAGGAAGATCCTTTTCATATTTGGCTCCTAAACTATGGAATAGTCTCCCAAACACTGTTCGAGATGCAGACACACTCTCTCAGTTTAAGTCTAGACTAAAGACTCATCTATTTAGCCAGGCATACACCTAATTTATCCCACAATTAGGCTGCTTTAGTTGGGTCTGCCGGAACCAGAAACCAGAAACATTGAGCATGATCTCTAACTCTGCAATAAATTCAATGGCATCTACGCTTACATCTTTTTATTTGTTTCCCTGTCTCAACCTCGGGACTCCTATCCTGAGGTCACCAGAACCGGCTGGATCCAGCACCATTCCTACTTCATGTTGGACTCCACTGCTACATGTCGCAGAATGATGATGACTAAATGCAGCCGGTGCCAGCCAAACATCACTTCAATCTATTATGACGGACTTCAGAGGATGAAATTATGCCAACTACAACCCGCATCACCACGGTCTATTTATGGACTACGATCCTGAAATGAAATGCTTAGACTAACAATTGCCAACAAAAGCTTCATCAGCCAATTAACAAGAACAATTGCATCTATGTGAACTTCTGCAATTAATCAAGATGGACTTCAAAGACTTTGGTCATTAATCTTACAGTTCAAACACAATCTATGTTAAATCAATGACCCTTATCACTTAGTTTAATAATTTTAAACCATGATTTTACCTATACATAATTAATATTTACATTACATTCATAATGTTAGCCAGAGGGGAACTGGCCCCCACAGTGAGTCCGGTTTCTCCCAAGGTTATTTTTCTCCATTAATCTACATCTTATGGAGTTTTGTGTTCCTTGCCACAGTCGCCTACAGCTTGCTCACTGGGGTTATTAATACAATTATCATTTAATTATTTATAAACACTATTAAAATTCGTATTTTATCTAAATTACACAATGATGATTAATCGACTTTATAGACATTACAGTTCTTATCGTCTGTTAATGCTAATATTCTGTAAAGCTGCTTTGAAACGATGTGTGTTGTGAAAGGCGCTATACAAATAAAATTGAATTGAATTGAATTGAATTAATCAAATACAGGGGGGTCAGAACTAGACGAAACTTGCAGGGGCAAAACTAGACGAGACTAGCGGGGCAAAGATACGGGGAACTAAATACAATAACCAACGGGATTCACACGGAAGGATAGTGTATTTATAGGGGCGAGTGCAGGTGTAAACAATGACAGGTGACGAGACGAGTGCAGGTGAAACTAATGTGTGAAGATAGGAAGCGCGTGAGTGCAAGTGGGTCAGAGGGGGGAGAGAGTTTACGAGCGAGAGCTCGTAATAGCAGAACGAGCGTGTGAGCTCGCGAGGGAGGAAACAGAGCGTACGAGCTCAAGGGGGCGGAGCGAGGAAGCGGGAAGCGAGAAGCGAGCACGCTCGCGGAGTGCATGTGTGCGTGCTCGCGAACGCGGAGATGGGGCAGAGGAGCGGGGTTCGTGACACGAGGCTATAAATTCCGGTCAATGTTCATTGACCTGTTACACACATATTCACAGCTGGTCACAATGTAGGATTGTTCCCAAAGCGCTTTTCTCAGTGCAACATCCTAGTAAAGCTTTTTGTAAAGGGAACATCTTTGTGTCCCATGGCAAACAAAAATAAAATTATAATGTCAACTGCATTAAACAATTGTGATGGCCTTTAACTAATCTCATTGATTATACATTAAATGAATTTAACTGATTAATTCAATAAATTATTCAATATTAATCAATTTAAACAGTACACATAAACATTTGTACGTTTCTATAAGTGTTAATATGTAAAATTATGATGTTTACATGCTGTCAATATTGTGCGTTTCAGGTGTCTATGCAAATGTAAGAGAATGTACGTTTGCTAGAACCAAACTTTACGTAAGAATACATACAAGATCTCATGAGATTACTTTGTAAATACAGCTGCACTGGAAGATAGAGATGAGGAACACACTACACACATCAGTAATGAACTTACACTCACAGTATCAGGTGTGTGCGCATCTCTGTAGACTTTTACAAAGTTTATTCAGTTTGTACTGAGTGTTTATCAGGAGCTCTGAGTAAATATCTCCTTCTCTGTACATATTTCCCCACAGCTAAACTCACTGTACATCCAGAAACATCTGTTTTCACTGGAGAGACAGTGATCATGAAGTGTGACATTGAGTCTGATTACAGTAACTGGAGATATGAGTGGTATAAAGACAGAACTGTCGTGTCTGAGTCTGAGCGTTACACTGTAAACACAAAAACTCTCACTATCAGAGGAGCTACTGAGTCTGATCAACATCAGTTCTGCTGTCGAGGAAAGAGAGATGGAAGACCATAACATCACAGGAGATTTACTGTTTTATTCTCACTGTTAAAGGTGAATAATTAGCCTACTGTGTGGCGACTACATTTTCATGTTTGTTAATATTTTTTATCACTTTGTAGCATTATATTATGTTGAGTTTATATGGTCATATTTAATTCTCCAAGACTTGCACAACAACTTATAAGTTTTACACATCTGTTTCATTGTATCTGGACCTCAAACTTGCCAAGAAGCACATTCCAGATGGAGTATGTAATTCATGTTTAAACAATGGAGAGGGAGTTTTTTTCTTCTTCTATGAATGCAATTAAATATGCCCTGTACAGAAAGAAAATCTTAAGAGAAGGCCCCAGCACAACTTCTGAGAGGATTAGCAAAGCATTTCTATAACGTCTTTAAATAAAAATTTAGTTTTCTCTCCTATGACTTATAACTAATTAATGAATGTGTTATTTCTTGGCAAGTAACTGGTGTTTGGCTTACTTCAGGGAAACAGGAAAAACAACATACATCATTTTATAGTCTTCACTATGTTACAGACTCATAGAAGAACAGATGAAGTGTGCTTAATAATGACTCAAGTGTCAGTGTATTAATGATAGCAGCATCCTGAAAGAATGATCAATGTGGTACCGAAGTGTTAATACTTTTGACATCCTACTGACGTACAGCTGCGCTGGGTTATTTTTTTATTATTGTGAACTATCTCAAATAATTATTGCTGAGTAAATGAAAATGTCTAGGTTACTGTTGTAACCTCCGTTCCGTGATGGATGGAACGAGACGTTCTGTCGAGTGAAGCGACACTAGGGGACTTTCTTGAAGGCCTTGGTTACATCTGAACTTGAGATAAGGCCAATGAGAATTTGGCAGACAGAATTTGCATGTCCCTCCCCCAGACATACGGGTATAAATGCTGATGCAGGTGCGAGCAGGCAGTTGCGTGCTAGAGAAGAAGGCTGCATCAGACTTCACATTCCCTTCCCCAATGCCCCAAAGAAATTTCGTCATGAAATATTTTAGGTTGCTGGCACTCGTTGAGGGGGGAACAAGCAACGTGCCAAGCATGGGAGCAAGCTGCACCAGCCTTTTCTCTTTCTCTATGTTTCTCTCATAGAGTGTAAAAGCAGCTGGGGCCATCTTAACGCTATAATATGCAATTGGGGAGGGTGTTCTTTCCCATCTCCTATTCTTTCAGGGGGAAAAACCCTGCAGAGACCACATCCTGCCCAGGCTGGGGGGAGGTAAATGTGGCACATACGTCGCATGGGATAGGCCAAAGCGATACCGTCAACGACCCAGTAGGAAAGCCTCTGTTTGGAGACAGCGTTCCCTTTCCGCTGTCAACCAAAGCAGACACAGAGCTGCTCAGAATTCTAAAGATCTGCGTGTGGTCCACATAGGTACGCAAAGCACGCACCAGACACAGCAACAAAAAGGCTGGGTCTGCCTCCTCCCAGGGCAGCTTCGCTGGCAGGTTCACTACCTGGTCCCTGAAGGGGGTTGTAGGAACCTTGGGCCTTTGGACAACATGGTGTCTGCCAGACCGTAATCCTGGCAAGTATCACTGACAGAGAACGCTTGCAGGTCCCCAACCCTCTTGATGGAAGTGAGCGTGATCAGGAGGGCCATCTTCAAGGAGAGGGTTCTGAGCTCGACTGATTCTAGCAGCTCAAAGGGGGGTCTCTGAAGGCCAGAAAGGACCATGGAGAGATCTCATGATGGGAACAGGCATGGCCTGGAAGGGTTCATCCTCCGGGTGCCTCTAAGGAACCTGATGATCAGATCATGCTTCCTTAGGGACTTACCGTTTACTGCGTCGTGGTGAGCCGATATGGCGGCTACATAAACCTTCAAGGTGGAGGGGGACAGCCTCCACTCCAGCCTCTCCAGTAGGAATGAGAGCACTGACCCGACTGCACATATATGCGGGTCTTCGGATCGGGAAGAACACTAATTCGCGAACAAGCAGCACTTCAGGGTGTAAAGTTGCCTGGTTGATCGTGTGTATGTCAGCAGGTACTAGGCCAATTAGATCTTCCGCATCCCGTCCAGGGGCCAGACGTGGAGGTTTCAGAAATCTGGTGCAGATACCAGAGGGTGCCCCGTCCCTGAGAAAGAAGGTCCTTCCTCAGGGGGATCTGCCATGGAGGTGCTGTCACGAGGAGCGTAAGATCCGCAAACCAAGTCTGGGTGGGCCAATAGGGGGCCACTGGAGTGACTTGTTCCTCGTCCTCCCTGACCTTGCACAGCACCTGTGCAAGTAGGCTCACTGGGGGAAGTGTGTACTTGCATAGCCCCCGGGGCAGCTGTGTGCCAGTGCGTCTATCCCGAGGAGATCCTCCACTAGGGAGTACCAGAGCAGGCAGTGGGAGGTCTCCTGGGAAGCAAACAGGTCTACCTGTGCTTTGCCGAACCACTCCCAAACCAGCTGGACAGCCTGGGGGTGAGCCATCACTCTCCGCTGAGCATGCCCTGTCACGACAGCGCATCCGCTGCCATGTTGAGGTTGCCCGGGATATGAGTGGCGCACAATGACCTGAGTCACTGCTGGCTCCAAAGAAAGAGATGGCGGGCGAGTGACATGTGACGAGAGCGCACGGTGCCTTGGCGTTTTATTTACCCTATCTTGGTGGTGCTGTCTGAGCGAATCAATATGTGCTTGCACTGAAGTTTCGGAAGAAACCTCCGGAGGGCAACAATTTAAAGCAACTCAGCAGCTGATGTGCCAACCCAGCCGGGGGCCCCGTCCAGGAGCCGGCGGATGCGTGCCCATTGCACACGGCACCCCAACCCTGTTTGGAGGCGTCTGTGGTGACCAGAACGCATCGGGACATCTGCTGCAGGGGGCCTCCTGTCCACAGAAAACAGAGGTCTGTCTAAATGTTGGATGCCACGGCGCCATGCCCATCTCAGGACTCGAGTCTGAAGCCAGTACTGAAGCGCTCTCATATGCATCAACCTGAGCGGCGCGGCCACCGCTGAGGAAGTCATATGCCCCGGGAGTATCCGTAAAAACCACTGGAACCGCTGTGCCTTGTCTGAGCGAACTTAGGCAGTTCAGCACCTGCTGCATGCGCTCCTTTGTGAGGTGCGCTGTCGTTGAGACTGAGTCTAACTCCATGCCAAGAAAAGAGATGCTCTGAATAGGGGAGAGCTTGCTCTTTTCCCAGTCGACCTGAAGCCCTAGACGGCTGAGGTGCCTGAGCACCTAGTCCCTGTGTGCGCACAGAGACTCTCGAGGGTGAGCTAGAATCAGCCAGTCATCGAGGAAGTCGAGTATGCGGATGCCCACTTCACTTAGCGGGGGAAGGGTGGCCTCTGCGACCTCCGTGAAGACACGAGGGGACAGGGATGAGCCGAAGGGGAGGACCTGGTAATAGTATGTTGGGCCGTCGGACGTGAGCCATAAGAAGGGTCTGTGCCAAGGTAAAGTGAGTCGTAAAAGTATGTATCCTTCAGGTCTGCTGCTGCGAAGCAATCTCGATGCTGGACACACGTTAGAATAGGTTTCCGCCTGAGCACCTTTGAACGGGCAATTCAAGCAAATTCACATCAATTTATATTTACTTCCCTATTCTTAGAAATATGTGGTTTCAACCAGTGTGTGAGGAACAACACACAATATTTATTAATATGTATTGTTTTGTGCATCTTTGGTTTCATGAAGCTCCAAATTCCAGGAGATGATCAAAAGATTCACAGCAGCAGATTGAGTTCAATTACCAACATATAAATCATTCTGTGTTAGAGGAGAAATTCTTTAGAGGAGAAATTAACACGTTATAAATCTTACTGTGAATCACTGACAGTCTGAATTTGCACTGCAGAGTCACTTGTGTGTCTAATTCAGTCGACCTGATTAACATGTGTGTGTTTAGGTTCAAGAACACAGCTTCAACAGCTTGAATGCACTAAAAGAGTAGTGAAACGTTTTAAAATTGATCTCTCTCTCTCTCCCTCAAAATATATAAATTTGAGGGATCGTTTTTCAATATGTATAATTAGGGGGTATCTGCCTATTTCGGCCCGGCATGCATTAGTAGGTGTTCTTCTCTGAACTCTTTGAATGTTTCTACAGAATTCTGCATGCAGGGATTCTATGGGGTGTTTGTCCCATCTCGAGTAATCTGCCAGACAGAGTGGACCCCAAAGCACACATCCATACAGAGTAATAGGCATAATAATTCTATCAAAGATTTTACACCAAATTGTTACAGGAATGTCTATTTGGGAAAATTTGCCCTTAAAAGCAAAGACTGCTCTTCTAGCTTTCTCTTTTTGTGCATTCACAGCCCCCCCCAATGTAGGGTGTGTTCTATTGCAGTGTTTCCCGGAGTGAATGTGTATCTGTTTTTTTTTTTTGGAAGATCTTTTTTTAATTTATTTTTTTATTGAGTGTCAGCATGTGAATGTGGTCGGTGGTGTGGTGGTTTGGCAGGAATCCAATACAGGAAGGCCTCTATCCGAGCGCTCAGGATACAACAGAAATTCTTCCCCAAATGAATGCCAAATGCACACAATTACTGCTCTCTCTCTCTCTCTCTCTCTCTCTCTCTCTCTCTCTCTCTCTCTCTCTCTCTATGCGCGTCTGTAGGGCGAGTGTGAGGAGTGTGTGGTGAGTACGAATGAGTTTAGCCCGCTGTGGCAAGAAATATTGTCTTTTCTTTTCCTGACTTTCTCTTTTGTGTTGAGCTTTATTACCAGGTTTATACCGAGTAGTGAAAACAAAGTTAATTGAGTATTGGGCATCTGAGTTTAAAGTGTGTCCGCGGTGAGCGTGTGTTTGTTTTGGTCATCGGAGATGTTTTTGGATATTAAGTGTGTTTAGCAGCTTTAAAAAAAGAATAATGCAGCAGTGCTTCGTGGTTTATTCACTCCTGTGCTTCTTCTTTTCACCCTCGTGAAAAAAGTTATTTTGTCTTATGTGCCGCCTTTTATTAAAAACATTAGCCAAATAATTGTCACGATTCAGATGTGGATCAGAATGTTTTCAAAGCCCAACTAAAGAGAGAAAAGAAGGACGAGAGGCAGGGTCAAAGCAAGCCAGACAAACAGAGAACAGAAAGTGATTTTTCTGACTCTGGTGTTTGTGATTGTTCCCAGAGTGAATGGAAATGTCATGATTATGATTATGATGAAATTAAGAAGTTCTTAAAACTGACAAAAAAATCAGAAGGTGGAGCAGATTGATGATTTCTTCCAGATCTGAAACTCTAAGAGTTTAATGAGTGTGGGATGTTTTACAGACAAAGTATATTGGATGAAAACATTTATTACAAAACTCAAATTAACTAAATAATAATGTCAGGAAATTGGCCTAAACTCTTAAACTTTGTTTATTTGTATTTATTTATTTACACATGATAGATATCATTATTGCATCTTTAAATGTAAACGGAGCCAGAGATTGTGAAAAGAGGGCGGAAATATATGAAGTAATGATGCAGAAACAACTTGATGTTATTTTTACTAGAAACACACAGTGATGATAAAAATGCTGCAGATTGGGCAAAAGAATGGAGTGGTCTGGTTTTTAAGTAATAAAACCTCCCGTAGTGGAGGAGTTGCCAAGTTATTTACTGGAAGTGGTGAGGAACAGTCTCGTGACAGCTGACCGCCATACTTGCCCAGGCTGCCGCGAATGTCGAGCTTGAGTGGAACCCTCCACCTGCCCCGATCCTTCAGCTAGTCCGCTCTCACTACCCTCGATGCCAGAATGGCCAAGGGTTTACCCCAGATGGATAAGGCGATCGCGGTACACCTGACCGAGACCGAGCGCGCTCTGCTAGAACTGTCCTCCCTCATTTCCAAGTGTCTTAGCAGCAGCTATCTGAGTTATTATGCCTCTTTTAGGAGGGTTTCAGCCCCCTAAAATTCTGTGCCTTTGCAATCAGCATGTAACTGTTATAAACATCTGCAGCTGCAACACTGCTCTTGTTTGAATCGTGAGGCACTTTGCTTGATTTTCCCACATGTAAAGACTGACTGTAGTGTGAGCCAATAGCATTGGAGTGTGGGCTGTGAAGGAGCATATCATTAGTTTGAGCCACTGAACTAATACGCCCCATTTCCTCATTCAATTCATGAATGAGCTGAGGATCAGTGTCTTATTATGACAGATTGATAGAGGAGACTAAAAGTGTCTATAGACATAACAATGACGTCAGGACGTAATTAAAACCTGTCATTTATTTTTTAGCTATGTTGTCTTTTATTTTGTATATTCTTTGATCGTCATGCACAGCAGTTCACAACATTATATGGTTTGTTGTCATTTGTTGCAGGGAAAACACTTATAATATTTAAACACTGATAAAGTCTCTTAGTACACACGCTGGTTTGAATAAAGTATAATTAGACTAGTTTCCGCCTCTGTGATTTATCATTGCTTTAATGACTCTTTTAATGATTTGCTGCCACATAAGTGTGATTTACAAAATGATTATCTGAATGAATCAGTAAACAAATCTGAACGAATCAAATATATTATATATATAATATACACTTCCTGTCAAAAGTTTTTGAAATTGATGACTGGGACCAAATAATAATAAAAGCAGCCAATAAGTGCCCAGCATGGATGGGAACTCCTTCAGTACTGTAAAAAGTATCCCAGGGTGAAACATCAAGAAGTTGCTTGAGAAAATGTCAAGAGTTCATGTCTCAAATTCTAGGCAAAGGGGGACTACTTTGAAGATGCTAAAATATAACACAGTTTTGATTTATTTTGGATTTTGTTTAGTCACAACTAACAATTATTTTGATGATTAATCTAACAATTATTAAAACGATTATTAGAACGATTATTCAACGATTATTGCAATAATTAATCATTAGCTCTTAACCGATTATCCAGCTTGTACCCTGACATAAAGTTTATATAATAAAGCTTACAATAAAGCTATAACTAATGAAATATAACTGCATTTAAGATGCAACGCTGGGGTGTTTCCTTTAAAGAGCTTCGACTCCACTTCGTATTTACTTATTTGGTATTATTGTCTGATTCCCTTGTAAATTTGAGATCTACATGAACTGAAGTTGTTTGGGAAGTTTAGCGTGCATCTGGACTGTGATCTGTGTAATTCTTCCTCTCCTCAGTCTTGTGTGAGCTGCAGTGCTGCTCTCGCACTTCATCATTAGAGTTTAATGTGATCTCATGTTACGTTAAATGACATCAAATGACTATCCGACAACAAATATTTTTTTATTTTTATTGTCGACGTTGTAGATAACATCGACTAATCATTTCAGCCCTAGTCACAACATAATTCCCATAGTCCCTTTTATGTTATTCCATAGTTTTGATGACTTTACTATTATTCTAAAATGTGAAAAAAATAAAATAATAAAGAACGAGTAAGTGTTGCAAAAATTTTGACCGGTAGTGTATTATTCAAATAATTGAAGTAAATGACTTGTGATATGTCTGGAGGAATTTAAATGGGAATTTGAGGCAATATACATGGGCACATGCTCATGATAATTAATTTTCTTTAGCTTCATAGTTTCAGGCACCATCTTAGTATTTGTAAGAATTGTTTAATATCTCCAGTTGGTTTTTCAGACATATGAAGATTGTTTTAAATTCTCCGCCAGTTGGCGGCGCTCAGCAGGCACATGTGTGCCGCGATCGCCTTATCCACCTGGGGTAAACCGTTGGCCGTTCTGGCATCGAGGGTAGTGAGAGCAGACTAGCTGAAGGATCGGGCCGGGTGGAGGGTTCCACTCTAGCCCGACAGTCGCGGCAGGTATGGCGGTCAGCTATGCATCAGCCTCAGACTAGGCCAGCACACTCAAAGACACCAGCCCGGTCGAGTCCTCATCGTCTGACATCATGTCAGACGATGAGGTGCTCTCAGCGATTGACATTTTATATAATCTGCTAGCTCCGGAAGAGACATTAGGCCGGCACTGAGGTGAGCTGCCTGTCTCATCCCAGAACTGGATGGGAGCAAACAAGCATACCAGGGAATAAGCAGTCTGTGGGGGATTGCCCGGCGGAACCGAACTCATAGAAGACCCTGAATCACCTTCAGCACCAACCGGGGTGGCCTCATACCCATAGGTAGAAGGACCAGTTGAGGGGACAGCTGAAGTGGCTTTCCCCCGGAGCAATTGTTAGATATGGCAAAGGCATCTTTAAAAAGAAACGTCTTTAAAAAGTCATTCACGTGTATGTATTTGCTCTAATAGAGGACTCTTTAGAGTTGAAATATACTTTTTTAGGGCTGTCGAAGAGCCCATAGGCGTTGCTCTGCACTAAGCATGCAGATGGAGAGAAAGCCGCTGGAATGCGCCGTATATCCAACAGCAAATGCTTCTTTAGATGTGAATTGGAACAGCAGTGAATTCAGCTCGCTGATACACAACCGCTCGGCTCAGAAGAAAAAATCTGAATGAATCCAGCATTCCAGCTCCCTTTTATACCCTTATTTCCAGGGGAGTGGCATGTAAATTCCACTCGCCAATTTTCATTGGCCTTTTCTCAAAGATTTGAAGGTGATTTTGGGCTCTCAAGAATAACCCCTAGTGTCAATACATCGACACAACCTTGAGTTAGTGACAGAAGGGGAACTGAGGGTTTGAACTCAGGAGCTTAGTTTAGCAGTTTGAATCAGATTTACTTTATCAGTGAATCATCTGTCAGTGAGCTCACAACTGGTAGTGCGGACATTTCAAAATAAGAGTCCAAAGCGTATTTCGAGCTTCTTTGTAATTAAAAGTCCCGTATTGTGTACCGCATTTTGCAATCTTGTAGTCTCTGTGTCTGGGCCACAACTATTATACAAGGTGCACACATTCATTGAAGCTCAAGACAACAAACTACTATATGCAAAAATGTTTGTTTCTGAACAGCAATCTAAATCAAGCAATTCTGTGAATTGGAAACTAAAAACAGTCATTTGGCTCCTTAATGTTTCAGTTTAGAAGCCAATGGTTCCTTATTAATTGTTTTAGTCTGGAGCTCTGCTGTTGATGAAATAGACAAACACTTGTTTTTTTTTGGATCCCAAAATAATTACTGCCCGTTTTATATTGCAATCTTTTCAAAATATGGGACCTTTTTAAAGTGAAAAGAACTGAGTGCACAGATCCTCTTTTCTGGATGTTGGAAGAACCCCTGATTCATGGTGTATGTTTGGACATTTTACATGTTGGTCATTTATTAGATCTAAGATTTCAGCACTGGGGCGTTTAATTAAACTGACTGGTTCAAGCTTTAGAAAAGTGGAGAATGTGGCTGCTGACTTAGGAGTTAAATGAATTTAAATTGTTACAAAAGCACTACAGAAAATGCAATCTGCTTTTACAATAAAAGAAACTAATGGGCTTGAAGATTTTTCAAGATGAGTATTCTGGTGTATTTTTTAAGTCAGATGATGTAACAGATATGGATTTGTATGAGAGTTGTGGTGAAAAGATTGTGTAAAAGTATTGAACAAAAAAGGGTTACATGAAGGAGTTGATATGCACTGCCGTATGTTTCTTGAAATTGGTGAAGATGTGGCGAGCACTTTATAAGCCTCCATTAGCTACAAGAGCTGGAGATTTACAATGGAGCACTTTACAAGGTATTGTTGCTGTTAATGCTTTTATTTCTATTTTAAATCCAAATGTTGGTCAAGAGTGTCATTTTTGTCTCCAAAGAGATGCTCTTTTCATGCTCTTTGCCTTGTCTAAAATGTAGGCCTTTATTTGATGTGTTGCAAGATATTTTTAATTGTTTTGATGAAGAATTCTCTGTACAAACTTTTATTTTGGGTTTTAAATATACATGAAGATGACAGTATGAGTGTCAGTTGTTTAATTGTATTATGGGCAATGCCAAAATAGCATTAGGAAGTAGGAAGGAAAAAAAATAATGGTGACTCCGTTTGTGGTTAGAACTGTTGCCTCACAGCAAGAAAGTCCTGCGTTCAAATCCTTGCTCAACCAGGGCCTTTCTGAGTGAGTTGGCATGTTCTCGTGGGTTTTCTCTAGTCTTTCATAGGTTTTTAAACCTTTTAATTTTGTAACGGTTTTATGTATCTAATTATATGTAATAAAGTTTAGGTGAAAAAAATTATCTTTCTTTCTCAAAGAAAACAAATGGGATAATAATGGGCTCATTAAAGTAAATATGCTCTCTTATTTTTAAAGGGGAGAAAACTTCCTGTCGCTTTTGTTGTTGACGTCAACAACAAAAGCGACAGGAGTTTTCTCCCCTTTAAAAATTGAAGAGCATATTTACTTTAATGAGCCCATTATTATCCCATTTGTTTTCTAATTTCAAAACATCATTCAAACAGAACATATTACACAGGAGTTACCATGGTTAGGTCAGTGTAGCTAGTCTTATATAATAGTAATAATAATAACAAATTATATTATTTATGAAAAAATAAAATACTAGCTGAAACACATCTTGAAACTTTAACTACAACTGCCACTCCATCCATCCATCCATCCATCTTCAACCGCTTATACTGAAGTTGTCACTGGGGCTCCTCCCCCAGTGAGGTGACGTCCACGTCCCTAGAGCTAGCCTTTGCTGCCCGGGTCTGGTCCGTCGAGGCCCACGGCCTTCACTGCCACCCATATGGCAGCGCACCTGACTCCTGCGGTTTCTCCAATGGGTGGTGGGCCCAAGGGATGTAGAGGGGATATCACGTCGCTTCTTCAGGCTGTGCCCGGCCGGGCTCCGTGACAAGCCCGGCCACTAGGCGCTCGCCGACGAGCCCTCCATCTGGGCCTGGCTCCAGACGGGGCCCCGGGCTTCCTCCGGGCAGGGTAACTCCTCCTCTTGACGTTTTTTTCATGGAGTCTTTGTGAACCATTCTTAGTCTGGCCTAGTCCCTCACCTGAAACCACTTTGCCTTTGGAGACCCTAGCAGGAGCCCTCAGGATCATAAGGGCACACAAACCTCTCCTCCACAATAAGGTGTTGGTTCCCTGAGAGGTACAACTGCCACTGTTGATATAAAATTAGGTCTAATATATTCTGCCTTTAGATTATTTCATATGAAACTATAACATTTTGTCAAATAAATCAGTTACTTTTACTGATGTAAAATCGTGAAACAATTTTGTAAAGGTAACGATGTGTAATGAAAAATTAGCGCATAGCACCGTGTTGCTCTTTTCCTTCTCAGTGCTGTTTGGCATGTCAGAGCTGCCTACTGTTTGGTGGGTTTGGCTTGACTTCCTCTGTAACGCTTTTAACTAGAAAACTCTCACTAGATCAGTTTTGAGGTCTGCGCTCCACAATATCGAGGGAAGACATAATGTTATACGTCGCGCCATAGAGCAGAGCAGATAATTAGTGTTGCTGGTTCCATTACACTTGCAGTGCAGATGTGAAGTAGTGTCAGATTGTCGAAGCCTATCTTAGCTTGATTGCTGAACTCTGTAGATTCTCTGTCGTTGTTTTTTCTCAATAGTAAGCAAATGCGGTAGACAAAATACTTCGAGCAGTCAAGCCTGTGAAAGTAGCCACCTTTGATCTTTCACGCTTTTCATCTATGGGACGAGGCACTATAGTCTCATGTGGAGCCTGACTTAACCACCATAAACTAGTGTTTTTCCTTGATGCCTAAACACAGCCAGTCACCGGCACTTTTAAATTTGGGCACATCTAGCTTGCTACGAGATTAACCCCTTAGGTATCGAAATTTGGTACCGAACGACAAGACATTTTTCGATAGTCGATTGTTTAGAGGCAATGCGGTCAGTGCCTAAAATGCATCGAACTCGATACCTAGCCCCACCGTGAAACCAGTATACCGGTGGGTCGGCCGCGAAACTGACTGAATGGGCCACGATAAGCTAAAATGAGCTGCTGCATCATGCAAAACAGACCCCAAAATGGCGCCGTGATATGCAGAAAGAGGACAGTGAAAAATCCCTCCCCTTTTGGGCCAGTTGATTTGTAAAATCCTGGGCCGATTTCTCTTCCCAGTCAAGCCCTGGCTGCAAACCTTATTATATCACAATTGTCGCATCTGCTGGTGGATGATAAATGGACACAAAAACATACATATATAATAATAGTTGATATTTGAGCATATGATATTCAAATTCCATTGGGCCTGTAGTTTGAGAAACATACTGTATATAAAAATAGTCATTTTTGTAGCATTTTGAATTGCATTACAATAATATATTTTCTGTTGTTTTTGTTTTTTTATACATATTCCAAATATCAGATGTTTGTATGATGTAATGATGCAATTCAGAAAGGAGTCACTGTATCTTCTCAATCTTTACATGTTTACAAGATAAAGTTTTCCACAAACAGTAGGCACCGCACTGTTCACCTCGACTTACAGTATCTCTCATAAATGCAATAACCTGCAGATCATTCAGGAGCGGGAATTAATAAACGAGAGCACAAGTTTTCAGAGTGAACGTAAAAGCATTTGCTTCTTTTTTCCCATGCCACTAATTTTTCCCCACCACCTTGTCCTTTTAGAGGCTCTGTACTTTTGGGGGCTCAGTAGAAGACAGACTTGTGAGGTGAACTAAACATATTTGTTTCCTGTACAGATCCTATGCAGCTGTCCTGTGTCAAATGAATGAAACATGAGAGCAGATTCTGAGCATGTGTTGCAAAGACAAAATGAACGAATCACTCTTTAAGGTTACTCGTTCTTTCGAGTCATATAAAAGTTGAATTTAAAATGAACAATCAAGAACGACCCATCTATGTATGTCCCAATGCGTCCTGTATGTCTTTGCAGCTAGAAAAATCAATTATGTAAGCACAATTTAAAAGTATGTTCCACAACTCTGTTAATTATTGAATAGAAAAGCTGTTTCAACAGACCAGCTTGCTACATATTGACATTTTCAACAGAAAATGTTGAATATATCGAGAAAATCAAATAGGCTATACTACATATCAGGAAATTTTAACTAAAATGACTGATAAATATACACTGGGTCCATCAGATAATTGTTTTTATCTGATGGATACATTTTTACAGCCTTATTCCAAAATGGATTGAATTCATAATTTTCCTCAAAATTCTACAAACAATATCCCATAATGGCAATGTGAAAGAAGTTTGTTTGGAATCTTTTGAAATTTATTAAAAATAAAAACGAAAAAATCACATGTACATAAGTATTCACAGCCTTTGCCATGACACTCAAAGTGCATCCTGTTTCCACTGATCATCCTTGAGATGTTCTATAACTTGATTGGCGTCCACTTGTGGTAAATTCAGTTGATTGGATATGATTTGGAAAGGCACACACCTGTCTATATAAGGTCCCACAGTTAACAGTGCATGTCAGAGGACAAACCAAGCCATGAAGTATTGTCTGTAGCCCTCCGAGACAGGATTGTATCGAGGCACAGATCTGGGGAAGGGTACAGAAAAATTTCAGCAGCACAGTGTCCTCCATCTGTAAATTTAAGTTTGGAACCACCAGGACTCTTCCTAGTGCTGGCCGCCTGGCCAAACTGAGCGATCGGGTGAGAAGGGCATTAGTCAGGGAGGTGACCAAGAACACGATGGTCACTCTGACAGAGCTCCAGCATTTCTCTGTGGAGAGAGGAGAACCTTCCAGAAAAACAACCATCTCTGCAGCAATCCACCAATCAGGCCTTTATGGTAGAGTTGCCAAAAGGAAGCCACTCCTCAGTAAAAGGCACATGACAGCCCGCCTGGAGTTTGCCAAAAGGCACATGAAGGACTCTCAGACAATGAGAAACAAAATTCTCTGGTCTGATGAAACAAAGATTGAACTCTTTGGGCATGAATGTCAAGCAACATGTCTGGAGGAAACCAGGCACCGCTCATCACCTGGCCAATACCATACCTACAGTGAAGCATGGTGGTGGCATCATCATACTGTGGGGATGTTTTTCAGTGCCAGGAACTGGGAGACTAGACAGGATCGAGGGAAAGATGAATGCAGCCATGTAAAGAGTCATCCTTGATGAAAACCTGCTCCAGAGTGCTCTGGACCTCAGACTGGGTTAAGGTTCATCTTCCAACTGGACAACGACACTAAGCCCTCAGCCACGATAACAAAGGAGTGGCTACTGGACATCTGACTTCCTCACCTGGGGTCACAAGTTCAAATCCAGGGTGTGCTGAGTGTCTCCAGTCAGGCTTCCTAAGCAACCAAATGGCCTGGTTGCTAGGGTGTGTAGAGTCACGTTCAACCTCATGGTTGCTATAATGTGCTTCTTGCTCTTGGTGGGGCGCGTGCTGAGATGTACATGGATGCTGCAGGAAATAGTGTGAGCCTCAAGGTCCCCGTGGTAACTCACTCAACAAGCCATGTGATAAGATGCACGGACTCGCGGTCTCAGACGGGCAACTGAGATTCTTCCTCCACCACCTGGATTGAGGCGAGTCACTGTGCCACTAGAAGGACCTAGATCGAATTGGGAATTGGGCATTCCAAATTGAGGAGGAAAAAAAATTCACAAAAGTCACTATTTCTTTCGTTTTATTCATGCTGTCATTCTTTGATTCCTTTCTGTCTACATTTGACTTTCTTCTGGACAGTGATCGAGTTTAATGTGTTTGTTTGTTTCTAAGGTTCTGGTGTGAAGACAGATTCAGAGACAGAAGGAGAAGATATTTCACAAGGTGAGTTCACATTATTAGAATCTCTAATTATAAACACAAATATAAATCAAAACATTTCCCTGAGAAGGGAGCTTTATTTTGGAGTGGGAGGTTCATGGGGAGTGACATCATTGTGTCAGAGATGTTACTTTACAGCTTTGTGTTTCAATGCATAAATCTATTAACTTGGGATGTATTTGGCCCTGAATCGTGGATCTACAAGTGAGGCCATGTCCAACAGGTCACTAGTGGCTGGGTCAGCATACTTGGTATTGAGGTATGAATGAATGAATGAACATTACATTTATATAGAGCTTTGAGAGATATATAGAGTTACATTTATATAGAGCTATAGAGACATAGAGACATTGGGACCCACACAGACCACAGGGTGAGCACCCCTGCTGGTCTCCCTAATACCTCTTCCAGCAGCAAACTTAGTTTTCCCATCCAGGTACTGACCAGGCTCAACCCTGCTTAGCTTCAGTGGGTAACTGGTCTTGAGCTAAAGGGTGATATGACTGCTGGACAACATCAAACTATATCAATATAAATGGTATTGTCTCATCCTATATCTCGATATACCACCCAGTCCGAGTAGGTTAGCCAGTGGAATGGTGGTGGCGTAGTGGGCTAAAGCACATAACTGGTAATCAGAAGGTCGCTGGTTCGATCCCCACAGCCACCACCATTAGCGTCCTTGAGCAAGGCACTTAATTCAGGTTGCTCTGAGGGGATTGTCCCTGTAATAAGTGCACTCTAATTCGCTTTGGATAAGCATCTGCCAAATGCTTAAAAATTTAAATGTAAGTTGCTATGGCGATAAACACCAGTAAAAACAGACCCGCCTTCTTGAGACTAAACTCAAACTTACATGGTATGCAACAGGTCTCACTGTGAGAGGTTATTTTGTCAGTTTGTTTGTTTGTTCGGTCGATTGCTTGGTTGGTCGGTTGGTTATTCGCTCGGTCGGTCAGTTGCTCCATTGTTTGGGTTCCACTGAGACTCAGATTCAGACACAAAATTAATCGCGATAGAAAAACAGGCGCTACCTGGTGACAGTGGCGATCCATGACAGAATTTTCAGAGGTTGGCAATTAAATTAGTATCGAAAAATCAATCCAAGAAAATATTACAGTGGGTCTAAATATAAAATATTATGATACAGGGCTCAACATTATGGACTGCCTGATGGCCCGGAGCCATTGTGAGAGAGATATCGGCCAGTTGCTAAAACTGTCACTTGACCGATCAGGTCAGTGCTGCATTTATAACATGTGCAAGCAGACAACAAGCAAGAGAGCACAAAAAGTAGCTGGGGAAAAAAGTCTTCTATTCGAGCACTTGGAGACATGCAAGCGAGACAATATTAAGCTTGAAAATATGCATGGTGCATGATTTGCTGGATGCGGTGAGGCACAGTCGCATGTGCACACAAGAGTTTACAGACACTGAACGGGCTCTTATAGAACTGTTCTCGCTCTTTTCTGAGTGACTTAGCAGCAGCAATTACCAATGAGTAGAAAATGTCAGGATAAAGAAAAAAAGAACACTGAATTTAACAGCTAATTTTTTGTGTTAGGACCAGTTGGGCCCGATTGGACCATTTGAAAAAATGGAAGGTCTGTCTAAGGGTTGAACAGGCAGTGACAGATTGGCGTGATGACCACGCTGATGTGCCCCATGGCCCCATGCCCATCTCGGAACCAGAGTCTGAAGCCAGTGCTGAAGCGGTCTCATATCATCAATCCGAGCAGCGTGACTGCCGCCAAGGATGCCATATGCCCTAATTGTTTCAGTGGGACCACTGTTCTCCACCTGAATGACTTTAGGCAGTATAGCACCGGCTGTGCTCACCCTTGAGGCTAACTCCTTACTGAGAAAAGAGCTGCTCTGAACCGGGAGAGCTTGCTCTTTCCCCAGTTAACCCAAAGCCACAGCCGGCTGAGGTGCCTGAGCATCAGGTCCCTGTGCACACACAACAAGTCTCAAGAGTGAGCTGGAATAAGCTAGTCATCAAGATAGTTGTGGATGTGCATGCCCACTTCCCTTAGCGGGCAAGGGGCTGCCTCATGACTTTTGTGAAGACGTGAGGCGTATAGGGACAGGCTGAAGTGGAGGACCCTGTACTGGTGGGCCTGTGTCGAGGAAGGAAGCACGCAGCCTTCAGGTCTACTACCATGAACCAATCTTGATGCCGAACTCTTGCTAAAATACATTTCTGCGTTAGCATCTTCAACGGGAGTGCAAGGTCTGGTTCAGTACTCGCGAGGTCCAAGATTGGTCGCGAACCCACCACCTGTCTTTGCTACGATGAAGTAGGGGCTGTAGAACCTCTTCTTCATCTCGGCTGGAGGGACAGGCTCTATTGCATCCTTCTGTAGATGGGTCGTGATCTCTGCACATAGGGCAGCGCCATTCTCACCCTTCAATGAGATAAACCGTATGCCGCTGAACCGGACGGGCACCTGGAGAACTGAATTGCATAGCCGCCCGGGTGAGGGGACTAAGGAACAACGTATCGGACATACCGCCGGGTGAGGCATCGGAGTGGAGCTGGAGGCACCACGCCGAGGGGGCTCGAACTCCGAATTCATGGCCGTGCTGAGTCTACAGACATTGAAGCTCTTACCTGGCTCCGGGGACCCACCGTATTGATCGGTTAGCAACGGGGGAGGAGGGAATCTGTCATCGGCATTTGTCACAACCATGGTGTGGGTGTGTTTGTGCCACAGCTGGGCGTGTGGGGCAGGGGACCCGCCTCTGCAGCGCCATACCTGCCGTAATGCAGCGAGGTTTCTGGTGGTCGTGATAATGATTGCCGTGGAACACCAGATATGTGACCCATGGAGTGAGGAAACCGCGACTTTTTCAGCCCGTCGGGCATGTGACAAAATCAAAGAAAGGCAACAATGGATTCATCTCCTGGCCCTCCACCAGTGGATTTAGTGGTCTGTTCACCAGCTCCAGGCCTGTAGCTGGTCTCCACGTCACTGGGTCACCCATCTCATGGGTGCTTCGAAGTCTTCCTCGAAGTTCTTAGTGGTGGGCCATGTGGCAGGGGGTGTCTGCTTCCTGCAGGGGACTCAATGCCGTGGCTGGTGTCATTGTCTCAGGGGACGCCCTTGGCAATGAGCAGACAGGGTTCGGGATATTGAAACGTGCCGGGCCAGGATGTGCTGTGTAGTGTCTGTCTGCTTCTTAACCGCCGAGAACTGCTGGGCAAAGTCCTTGATGGTGTCGCCAAATAGACCAGCCTGGGAGATGGGGGTTTCAAGGAACTGTGCCTTGTCATACTCCCTCATCTCAACCAAATTGAGCCAAAGGTGGTGCTCCTGGACCACCAAGGTGGACATCACCTGCCCGAGAGTCTGTGCCATGACCTTCGCCACCTGGAGGGCATGATTGTTTGCCGAGCGCAGCTCCTGCATCAAAACTACCCTCGTGCAGTTCTTTCAGTGCCTTGACTTGGTGCACTTGCAGGAGAGCTGGACATGGCACTGTAGGCCTTAGTTGCCTGTGATGTAAACCTACAGGCTTTGGACGGCAGTCTCGGATGGTTACCCCAGGTGGCGGCGCCATGTGGGCACAAGTGCACCTCAACTGCCTTATCCGCCTGGGGAATCGCTGAGTACCCCCTGGCAGCCCCACCATGGAGTTTAGTGAGAGCAGATGAGCTCAGAGTTCGGATGCGGGCAGGAAAAGTTGCCCACCACGACTTCATGAGCTCCTCATGCACCTCCAGGAAGAAAGGGACCAGGGCGGGGCACAGCCTTAAGTGGTGCGGCCGTGAGCGGCTCTCCGGGCCCAGGAAACAATCATCATGATCCAAGGTTTCAGGGCAGGGCAGAGGGTTCCACTTCATCTACATATTATTGTGAATAAATATTTTTAAACTGTTTCCCTTGCTCCTGGGTTATTCTGTACAACATCTGAATGTTACACATTTCAACTAAACACAGAGAACACATTTGTCACTTTTAGTCTTTTCTCACTCTTATTGTACTTTTCTCACTCATTGAATTTGTATTTATTTTTTATTTTTATTTTTTTTGAAAGGCATGTAAAATGTAATGTCAGTCCCTCAACATTAGAAAGTTTGAGCATTTCATTGCTGCACATTTTTTCACTGGTTCTGTTGCTATGTTAATTAAAATGTCTAAAATACAAAGCTCTTTGTTTAATCATGAAACATGAAATCACATAACAAGGGAATCACGTGACATGAAACAGGAACTAGAATATTTCTAGTAATTGCATGTATTGTTTTTCCATGTTGTTGTTTTATCATTATCACTATCTTCACTTCATATGTGTCTTTAAACATTCTCACTCTGTTTTCACATTTTTTCTGTTTGTGTTTGTTTCCAGGAACTCAGAACATGTTGTGTTAGCAGATCTGGTGCAGCAGTTTCACACTGTTGTCTTGACGGGTCAAACTTTCAGCATCTTCTTTAACTCCCTTTAACGGCCTGATACTGAGAGAGTTTAAGAGAGTTTTCATTGTCATCAAACACACTCAGAACTCGCAGACAAAAAGAGTTCAGAGGACTAGAGGTTGTGGTTTCAGCTCTGTGGGTTTCATCTATTTCCATTATGTGTGTAAGGTCAGGTGTGTGTGAATAAAAGTTGAATCATAATTGATCAAGCATTGTGCAGTTCTGTCAGTTGTGTTCAATGTATTGCAGGACTCAATAATAATGATTTGTTTTGTTTGTTTGTTTGTTTCTGCAGTTGTTCAGATTTGAATTTGGAAGTAGAAACAACTGGAAGTAGAAACATTTCAAAATAAAATCTTTTGTGTATTTTGGACTTGTTTATATTTAAAAGTCCCTGTTATGCTCCAAATCTTCACTTACTTCCTGGTTATTATGGGAAATTGGTTGCACAGTACACGTTCAGAAACTATAAATGCTATAAATGTAAAAATCTATCTATGAGATTGTATCTCAATCTATCTGCATGCATTGACCCTTGTCTTTCTCCTCCCCCATTATTTCTGTATCTGAAGTGTGAAATGACGTTTGAACACAGGAAGTGTTTGGTTTAGACTCAAAGCACTTTACAAACAGTTCATTAAAGTGACAGTATGGAGTCAAGTGTGCTGCCTCTTATACTCTGTGAGTATTTATTTTTATTCTATATTATATTCTGTTAATGTGTGTGTGTGTGTGTGTGTGTGTGTGTGTGTGTGTGTGTGTGTGTGTGTGTGTGTGTGTGTGTGTGTGTGTGTGTGTGTGTGTGTGTGTGTGTGTGTGTGTGTGTGTGTGTGTTATAAAATACATTCTGCTTAAGATAAAACACATGACGGTGATGTGGGTGCACAGGTCTATGCTGTAGATTTACTTATATATATGTATGTTTTGTGTTATGGTGATGATGAGAGTGAAGACTGCAGTTATTACTGTGTGTTACAGATCAAATGCATCTGTCTGTGTTCATGTGAAAGATGATGGACTTGTGTACATGTTGTAACTTTGATGTGTTTCATCTCTTCATATTTTATATACTTGTATCTTATTTTATTGTAATAATCTTTGGATTGTCTGTTGAATCAGACATATTTCTGTTTCCGTGAGTTGGTGTTGTATGTGCTGTATCTTTAAATAGACTCTCTCCATCTTGAGCTCTCAGATCGCTCTCAACTTCTCTATTAATCTACGTTCTGTCTGCTGTTCTTATTGAACATGTTTGAGTAATGTGCAGGAGGCACTATTGTTGTAATAGTGTCTTCATTATCTGGATGAGAGACTATAAGCAGAACATTTTTAAAAACTGTACTTTTAAGCTGAACTTAAATAAGTCATATCATTATTAAAGTGATTTTCAGACCATGCTGGTTAAAAGTTGTGTTATAAAAATCTTTGTTAATTCTTAAAACTATTTTCTTGTAATGTGCCAACAAAGGGGACATGAGGTCCAGGGTCGCCTGTAGCATAGGTGACATAGGTAGCTGCACCACACAAGATTTCTTTTGTCAGAAGTGCGCCCTCTCATGACGACTGTGTGCCCCTCTACCCCTGTGTTGAGCAAAATGAGCCACTGACATCCATACATTACTGATAAATGGTTACATATGGGGCGTAGATTTAAGGACGTAGTAATGCTCCATCACCATTTGTTTTGCATCTGGATCTTGGAATAGTAAACAGTTCACAACAAGATGATCTAAGAGGTTGAATTGTTTTATAAGGCCTTAAAATTTCTGCTAAGTATGAACAATCTTCTCTGTATCCCTATAACTCAAAACAATCAGTAAATATGTTACTCTGCATCAGTTGCAAGTGTTTGCTTGTCCTTATGCGGTTCTTTTTAATGAATGAGTTGAACTAAATGGTAAATGGTCTGCACTTATATAGCACCTTTTTAATCTTAACGGTATTCAAAGCTCTTTACACTGTGACTCATTCACCCATTCACACACACACTCATACACTCATGCAAGGTGCTAGCCAGCCATTGGGTGCAACTTGGGGTTCAGTATCTTGCCCAAGGACACTTTGGCATGTGGAGTTGTGTGGGCCAAGATTCGTACCACCAACCCTGCGACTAGTGGCCACCCCGCTCTACCAACTGAGCCACAGATGCCCCGAGAACTAGTTCACCAAATCGGACTGAATTGTTTGAAAGAGTTTGCGTCTCGAGTCAAAACTGACCCACACGTTACTCTATATGCTTTTGCCAACTCTTCTTTGCAATTAACCGCTCCAACTAGTTCACATATCGGACTCAACACTCAGGTCGTAACATTTCTTGAGTCAACAGTACAATGAGTCACTCATAACAGTTCTCATGTCAACAGTACACTGAACTGAGAATCGCCTCTTTCGAAAGTGCCCGACATACTGAGAACTGATGATCTGCTGACATTGAGCATGTATGTCATTAATAGAATCCTTTATATTGGTCACACATTATACACACAGTTTTTTGCAAATATACAGTGAAATGTATTAGTTTTCACATATCCCAGCTAAGCTGGGGTCAGAGTGCAGGGTCAGCCATGATACGGCGCCCCTGGAGCAGATAGGGTTAAGGGCCTTGCTCAAAGGGCCCAACAGTGGCATCTTGGTGGTGCTGGGGCTTGAACGCCCGACCATCTGACCAGTAACCCTGAGCCACCACTGCCCCTATGGGGTGAAATGTATGTTTCAGGTGTATTTTGCTGAAGAACAGAGAGTGTAACAAATAAAACATACTGGAAATATTTTTATGACTTGATTTTTATTACCGTTTTATCTACGTACGAAGATAATCCAGTCTACAGCTCTCACGTCAACAGTACATTGATCCGAGGACAGCCATTCTCGTTTCAACAGTACATTGATCTGAGGACAGCAGCCATTGAGTCAACAGTACATTGAGTCAATCACAGCAGTTCTCGAGTCACCAGTACACTGATCTGAGGACAACAGCTCTCGTCTCAGCAATACATTTAGTCATTCAGTAGTAGTTCTTGAGTCAACATTACCCTGATCTGAGGACAGCACCTCTATCAGAATATTGAGTCGACCACAGCAGTTCTCGAGTCAGCAGTACATTGAGTCATTCGCAGCAGTTCTTGAGTCAACAGTACACTGATCCGAGGACAGCAGCTCTCGCGTCAGCAGTACATTGAGTTATTTGCAGCAGTTCTTGAGTCAACAGTACACTGATCTGAGAACAGCAGCTCTAACAGAATACTGAGTTGATCACAGCAGTTTTCGAGTCAGCAGTACACTGATCAGTGGACAGCCATTCTCGTTTCAACAGTACATTGATCTGAGGACAGCAGCCTTTGAGTCAACAGTACATTGAGTCAATCACAGCAGTTCTCGAGTCAACAGTACACTGATCTGAGGACAGCAGCTCTCGCGTCAGCAGTACATTGAGTCATTGAAGCAGTTCTCGAGTCAACAGCACACTGATCCGAGGACAGCAGTTCTCGAGTCAGCAGTACATTGAGTCGTTCGCAGCAGTTCATGAGTCAACAGTACACTGATCTGAGGACAGCAGTTCTCGAGTCAGCAGTATATTGAGTCGTTCGCAGCAGTTCTTCAGTCAACATTACCCTGATCTGAGGACAGCAGCTCTAACAGACAACAGCAGTTCTCGTGTCAACAGTAAACCAATCTCATGTCAGCAGTACATTGAGTCATTCGCAGCAGCTCTTGAGTCAACAGTACATTGAACCAATCACAGAAATTTGCGAGTCACCAGTACACAGAACTGAGAATCGCCTCTTTCTGACATAATACTAAGAACTGCTGATCAGTGAGCAGCTGATGAGCATGTGTGAACCGAAGAATTGAATGAGGGTCAAAACGTTTCAGTTGAGAGATGTAAAGAATTTTACTATTGAGTGTTGTGCATACATATTATATCTCAAGTTGTGATGAGCTGGATCATGGTTTCTGTAAAAAGGATGAGTTGATTAATGCTTTAAATGTGTAGAACATCCACGCTTGTATATCGGTGTCACTATTAGGTGCAAATTTTTTGCTGTATTGTAAGATCACTGAAAAAACACTGATGACAATAATACCCTTATTATAATAACTTAATTAAATAAAATGTTATAATAAGCAATATGCCCTTACATATGGCTTTATTGAATGTGTTTGTGCATGTATTCTATGATGTTGGTGTATTAGCATTATATATAGTGATGTCATTACGTGATGACGTAAAATAACTGGTCAATTGTTTTTTGAAGCAGTTCATTGAAACGAACCGTCCAAAAGATCCGGTTTGTGGAAAAGAATCAGACTTCCCATCACTGTTAGCATCAGAGACGGGCAAAAACAGCATGTGCAAAAACATTTACTGTCAAACTAAATGGAAAATACACATTTATTACTTTTAAGGTGTTTTCAGACCTGTAGACTGTTTGCTTTGTTCTGAAATGGGGACTAAATTATTACAATGTTGCATTTTCTCCTTGGTTCGGATCGCTTTCACAAGGCAACATTTCCAAAAGGACCAAAATGTGTTATTTTTGTCACATGTGAGTGAGGGTGTTCTTGTAGTTCGGTTCTCTTGGTCCTCTTGGTCCGGTTCAAGTGTGCCGCACAAGCCCTCAAAAGTGAAGCCAAAATGTCTCGATCGCCCTCGGTGACTGGTCCTAGTATAGGTCATAAACCCCGCTTCCCCATGTTATTCAACGGGACGTGAGGCCAACTAAACAATTAAAATACACTTCACATATCTTTTTTCAAAGATTGTTTCTGTCATTTAATGTAGTTTCTATCACGTTGATGTCATTTCAAGTGTTTGTTTTCAAAAGAAGTTTGTTTTAGTTATTTGATGCTATAAAAACGGTGCTGTGACATCATGATTGACAGCTGTGATTGACAGGTTCTCTGAGTGAAGTAGTCAGTGAAGCACCAACAGACTTTTTTCGGATCTTCGGAGGACTGAGGAGATTGGAGCTTTAAATTTAATATCTAAATTTCTATAATTAATTATTTCACACCGTCATAAGTCAAAAGTGCAGGGGCGTGTGCTTGCGATTGATTCAGCGAGAGTGAGGGCGGGGCCATGATTTCGCGGCTTTACTTCCTGCTCACTACTGCGCAGGTCTGGACCCGAAATCGCAACTTCGCGAGACTCAAGTCAATGTCAATGTCAATGTCAATTTTATTTATATAGCACCATTAATCCCAACCGAGGTTGTCCAATGTGCTGCACATACTATAGTAGACATAAGACAATACAATACAATAAAACAATAATAAAAATAAAAACTAATAAAAAACAGTTTAAAAACGTACAATACACTTTCTCATTGAATATAAGCCAGTTCAAAAAGATGCGTTTTAGCTTAGATTTAAAAACAAACAACGATGATGCAGAGCTTAATACACAAGGGTAGTGCATTCCACAGTCTGGGCGCAGCTACTGAAAAAGCCCGCTCACCCCTGCGCCTCAGCTTCGACTTTGGAACACACAACAATCTCTGGTTAGCAGACCGGAGAGACAGAACTGGACGATATTCAGTTAGTAATTCCGAGAGGTAAGAAGGGGCCAGACCGCTTAATGATTTAAACACCAAAAGAAGAATTTTAAAATTCACTCGTAACGCACGGGCAACCAGTGAAGAGAACGCAAAACAGGCGTAATGTAATCTCGCTTTTTAGTCCTGGTTAAAAGTCTTGCAGCTGCATTTTGAACTCTCTGTAACCGCCAAAAAGCTGACTGGCTAATCCCAAAGTATAGTAAGTCCCAAGATGTCAGCGCCATATCGGGACACTGGCGGCTTCAGTTCTCACCAATGTAAAAGAGCTGAAGGGGGTCGTCCATCTTTTTTACAGTCTATGGTCCGGACCAAAAAGAAAATTATACATTTAGTCCTGGTTCGCTTAGCATTCACACGGGCATTTTTAACACAGATCCTAACGATACAAAACCAAAGGCATCAGGAAAAGGTCACAACCTGATTGGACAGCTTTTATGATGTATATTTTTGCTGGAACTTGCTAATCATCCAAAACAATGCTAGCTGCTGGGCAAAATGTACTTGTTATATTTGTATATGTATATATGTTGGTATTTGTATCTGCTGAGATCAAACTAAGAGATAACAAAATGTTTAAAAGAGTCAAAACAGCACCAGGAATTCCTCCGTTGCACAGACAAATGAAGATATGTTGCAAGGATGGTTGACGGGCGGTTCCGATGCCTGTACCGAACTGTAATGGGCAACATAGCTCCTATGATGAGAAGAACCAGGTATGCTTTAGGTCAGTATTAGGCAAATTACTTCCTGTTTTTGGTCCGCTTAGATGTCTTTGGTCCATATTGTGCTCATATATCATTCAAACTGCTCCAGAGTTCGTTTGGAAGCGGGCCGAGACCCCCTTTTCAGGCAGTCTTGGCCCGCTTGTTTGGTGCGCACAAAGGTTCAGGTGACAGCATTCATACTGGTTCAAATGAACCGCACTAACTCAGCAATCAGTTGTGGCAGTGGTGGCTCAGTGGTTGAGGCTCAGGGCTACTGACCAGAAGGTCAGGGGTTCAAGCCCCAGCACCACCAAGATGCCACTGTTGGGCCCTTGAGCAAGGCACTTAACTCCAGGTTGCTCTGGGGGGATTGTCCCTGTAATAAGTGCACTGTAAGTCGCTTTGGATAAAAGTGTCTGCCAAATGCATAAATGTAAATGCAATTGCACCAGAGTTTAAACTAACCAGACCTGCCAAGTGTGAACACACCCTAAGCTGTCCTTCATTGGTCAAAGTGCGTTGATAATGTTCTGGGGTTCTGTTTAAAGTGGGCGGATGGTTATCCATCAAGATGTATATTTGATTATTTTGGCTTCTTTTCTAATCACTGTTATATTAATTTAGAAGTTTGCATGGACATCAAGGCTTTGTCGGAACAACAATTTTGCCATGCTCTTGTTTCAAAGAAGAGCAATCACAAAACACTTTCAGAAAAGAAGGTGCACTTTGATTGTGTGGTGCCATGACATGCTCACCGACAGAATTGGGTTCATAAGGTATGTTCATTGTTAGTCGCATATCTATCACTTACCTAATCCCTATATATTATCAGCATTTCACGAATGTTTAACCTTCTTTTGCATTGTGTTGCCTTGTAACACAATGCAATATAAAGAAAATTGTGAAAGGAAGCCTTCAATATTGGCCCATCATGCAGTGTGATACAGGTTGGTCCGATGGGTCAGTTTGCATTCTCACCACAAGTGAATCGCTCCAGAATTAGTTTGCAGTAGGTCTGAGACCGATTGTTTTGTTCAGATCTGAGTGTGATTACCGTGTTCATATATGCCTAAACTAACCGAACCAAGGAAGAAAATGTACCAGGTTCTGAAACAAATGCTCCAAACGAGCCATGTGTGAAAACGCTCTTAGTCTTTTACATTTACATTTATGCATTTGGCAGGCGCTTTTATCCAAAGCAACTTACAGTGCACTTATTACAGGGACAATCCCCACGGAACAACCTGGAGTTAAGTGCCTTGCTCAAGGACAAAATGGTGGTGGCTGTGGGGATCGAACCAGCGACCTTCTGATTACAAGTCATGCGCTTTAGTCCACTACGCCACCACCACTCCTATAGCTTCAACAGCTTGAATGCACTCTTATTTTTTTTTAAAGACAGGTAATAAGGTAAAGTCAATCACTCAACCTTTTAGAAAGTTTATTGATCATTTCATTGCTGCACATATTTTCACTGAATCTGTTGCTATGTTAATTAAAATGTCCAAAATACAAAGTTCTGAAAATGTGAATTTTGAGTGAAATAGCAAACAGTTGAAATATTGATGTACAGTTACAGTTCTTTATAGTGTTATTATTTGTCTGGGTAGATATTAATTCAAATTTGTCAATAAATTTAACTTATTTACAACAGATGCAATGAAGCCTTATGTCAGAAAGCTCAAAAATCAAAGTGATTTAAATTATAAATACAATACCTATATGTGTTATAAAGAGCTTTTCATTTTCTAGTAATTGAATGTATTGTATATTTTTGCCATATTGTTGTTTTATAGTTATCCCTATCTTCTCTTCACATGTGACTTTAAACATTCTCACTCTATTTTCACAGTTTTTCTGTTTGTGTTTGTTTCCATGAACACAGAACATGTTGTGTTAGCAGATCTGATGCAGCAGTTTCACTTCTTTAACACCCTTTAACATCCTGATACTTTAAGAGACCGTTATGCTTCAGACCTCCTTTAGAGGAGAAATTAACATGTTTTAAATCTTACTGTGAATCACAGACAGTCTGAATTTAATTCACTTCAGAGTCACTTTTGTGTCTGATTCAGTCGACATGATTTGCATGTGTGTGTTTAGATGTTCATGTTCAAGTCTTTACTCAAATTAAAGAGGAACATCTTCAACAGCTTGAATGCACTAAAAGAGAAGTTAAATATCTTCTGTTGTGTTGTGCATGCATTGGTCTGCAGACCCTTGGCATCGGGCATCGCCCCATTTATCTCTGTCTCTGAAGTGTGAAATGATGTTTGAACACAGGAAGTGTTTGGTTTAGACTCAAAGCACTTTACAAACAGATCATTAAAGTGACATTATGGAGTCCAGTGTGCTGCCTCTTATACTCTGTGAGTATTTAATTTTATTCTATATTATCTTCTGTTATTTCTGTGTGTGTGTGTGTGTGTGTGTCTCAAATCACTTTATTGTCACATGACCATATGCACAAATGCAACAGTAGGTGAAAGTCTTGTGTGCAGTTCCGAGCAACATAGCAGTCATGACAGTGACGAGACATATACCAATTACAATAAACAACATATTTACACAACATAATTTACATATCAAATGTACACATTACACAACACAATTATAATATACAATGTACAGTAAACAATACACACAATATACAATACAACAAAAAGGTATATAAAATGTATAAAAAAAAATATACAGTAGGTTGTATTGTAAAATGAATATAGTGCTGATGTATATTGATCGTGAGAGATCAAATGTTCAAAAGTCTGATTGCTTGGGAGTGCGGGTTCTGACACTGCGATACCGTCTGCCTGATGGAAGCAGTGAGAGCAGCCCATGACTCGAGTGGCTGGAGTCTCTGATGATCCTCCAAGCTTTTTTCACACACCACCTGGTATATATGTCCTGGAGGGACGGAAGCTCTCCTCCGATGATGTGTCTGGCAGTTCGCACCACCCTTTGCAGGGCTTTGCAGTTGTGGGCGGTGCTATTGCCGTACCAGGCAGTGATGCAGGCAGTCAGGATGCTCTCTACAGTGCTGGTATAGAACCGTGTGAGGATGTGGTGGTTCAATCCAAACTTCCTCAGCCGTCTCAGGAAGAAGAGGCGCTGGTGAGCCTTCTTCACAATGGCTTCAGTGTTCAGTGACGGACCATGTGAGTTCTTCAGTGATGTGGACACGAGGAACTTGAAGCTGTTGACTCTCTCCACCGGTGCTCCATTAATGGTGATGATGTTGTCTTTCCTCCTGAAGTCCACTACAAGCTTCTAGGTCTTACTGACGTTGAGGGAGAGGTTGTGCTCCTGACACCAGCGTGTCAGAGTGTGCACCTCCTGTCTGTAGGCTGTTTCATCATTGTCAGTGATCAGACCTACTACCATCGTATCGTCAGTAAACTTAATGATGGCATTGGAGCTATGTGTTGCCACACAGTCATGTGTGTATAGGGAATACAGGAGTGGGCTGAGAACACATCCCTGCGGGGCTCCAGTGTTGAGGGTCAGTTGTGAGGAGATGTTGCTGCCCATTCTAACCACCTGACGTCTGCCTGACAGGAAGTCCAGGATCCAGCTGCACAGCGAGCTGTTTAAGCCCAGAGCCCAGACTTTCTCTTCAAGCTTTGAGGGCACTATGGTGTTGAATGCTGAGCTGTAGTCTACAAACAGCATTCTCACATGTGTTCCTTTTTTCCAGGTGGGAGATAACAGTGTGTATTGCAGATGCAATGGCATCATCAGTGGAGCGGTTGTTGCGGTAGGCAAACTGCAATGGGTCCAAAGAGGGGGCAGAACAGAGCAGATGTAATCTTTGATTAGCCTCTCAAAGCATTTGCTGATGATGAGGGTCAGAGTAACAGGACGCCAGTCATTTAAACAAGTGATTATTGATTGCTTTGGTACAGGCACAATGGTGGACGTTTTAAAGCATGTGGGGACTACAGACAGGGAGAGGGACAGGTTGAAAATGTCTGTAACAACACCAGCCAGTTGGTTCACGCGACGCTCTGATGACGTGGCCGGAATGCCGTCTGGACTCGCGGCTTTACGGATGTTCACCCGTCGGAAGGATCGGGTTATATCCGCAACAGAGACCGAGAGTGAACCACCCTCTGTAACCTCGACCGAGAGTGCTCTCTCCGCAAGGGCGGTGTTATTTCCTCAAACGAGCATCAAATATTTTTAGCTTGTCCGGAGAGAGGCAGCGGTGTTCACGCCGGAGCTTTTATTCCCTTTGTAGTCTGTGATGTTGTTAATTCCCTGCCACATGCTTCTAGAGTTGGCGGTGTTGAACTGTCCTTCAATCTTGTGCCTGTACTGGCGTTTGGCTGCTCTGATAGAGTTACAGAGGGCATAACTGGCTTGTTTATGCTCCTCCGCATTCCCGAATTAAAAGTGGAGGTCCGCGCATTAAGTGCCGCGTGAACATCGCTGTTAACCCATGGGGGGATGTACACAGCTGTGATAATGACCGCTGTGAATTCCCTCGGTAGCCAGAGTGGTGTCATAGAAGCATGAGAAATTACAGATCAGGAGAGCAGAAAGACTTGATCAAATGTACGTTCCTCAGATCACACCAGGATTTGTTGATCATAAAACATACACCACCACCTTTGCTTTTACCTGAGCCGCGACCGCAACATTGCCATAATCATGCTCTCGCTGTGAGAACATGAGCCTGTTCCCGTGTGGGCAGCGCCCAACACGTGAGGCAGCGTTAGTGGTGATATGTGTGTGTATGTTTGTTGCATGTGTGTGTGTGTGTGTGTGTGTTATAAAATACATTCTGCTGAAGATAAAACACATGGTAGTGATGTGGGTGCACAGGTCTATACTGTAGATTTACTGTCTCAGTGTTCATGTATTCTTTATTCTGTTCATATATAAATAATGTTTGGTGTTATAGTGATGATGAGAGTGAAGACTGCAGTTATTACTGTGTGTTACAGATCAAATGCATCTGTCTGTGTTCATGTGAAAGATGATGGACTTGTGTACATGTTGTAACTTTGATGTGTTTCATCTATATATTTTATATACTTCTATCTTATTTTATAGTAATAATCTTTGGATTGTCTGTTGAATCAGTCATATTTCTGTTTCCGTGAGTTGGTGTTGTATGTGCTGTATCTTTAAATAGACTCTCTCCATCTTGAGCTCTCAGATCGCTCTCAACTTCTCTATTAATCTACGGTCTGTCTGCTGTTCTTATTGAACATGTTTGAGTAATGTGCAGGAGGCACTATTGTTGTAATATTGTCTTCATTATCTGGCTGTAGTTTGGCTGCAGAAACTTTGCGAAAGTTGTGAAATTTGACTTAAATAAGTCATATAAATATTAAAGTGATTTTCAGTGATTACTTCAAACAATTTTCCTGTAAT